>NC_056750.1:881102980-881383605 GCF_019279795.1 Protopterus annectens
AATGCAGCCTGGGATGTTGTCCGGTCCCATGGATGCTGTGTTTTTGGCTTTAGAGAGTGCAGCTTTTACCTGCATGGTTGTGATTACAGGGACTTTGCATTCTTCCTGTATAGATATGGGCCCTTTAGGGGGTGAGGGGGGGTAAAGTTAGCACTTAACCTATCTGCCAGGATGTTGGCAATATCAGTTGGTTCTGTAATTTTTGTGTCATTGTGCTGTAACTCCGAGCAGATCTGGGTGTTGCCATTAAGATTCTTGACATAGCTATAGAATTCTTTGTGGTTGTCCTTAGAATCAGTGGTGATTTTGTTTTCATAGCTATATTTGGAGGATCTTATAAGGGATCTCTGCTTCTTACTGAGGCTGACCAGGGAGCTCCTCCTCTCATGGGACTTTACTCTTTTTTTTTGCAACAATTTCTTCCTTCTGTTGTACAGTTTGTTTATGGCAGGGGGCCACCATATTGGCTTCCTTTTTTAGGAGGATAGCGTCTTGGTTCTGTTTGGGATAGCACGATCCATGCACTCGTGTAAGTGTTTATAGAGTGCATTTGTGTAGGATTCAGCAGTCACTGTATTTTCCATCTGCATGGGTGTCATGAAGTTCACCACTTCTGCCTTAAGAAGCATGAAGTTGGCTTTTTACTGTGGTTCACTTAATGGGGGGGAGGATGTGGATATCAAAGGTGATTAGCTTATTGTTGGATCGGACCAACGAGGAGTTGACTTCAGGTGTGGAACTTCGTCTAGGATATTGTTGCCCCTGGTGGGGGTTTGGATAAGTTGATATAATATATATATATATATATATGTGTGTGTGTGTGTGTGTGTGTGTGTGTGTGTGTGTGTGTGTGTGTGTGTGTGTGTGTGTGTGTGTGTGTGTGTGTGTGTGTGTGTGTGTGTATGGGGCCCCTTTGGTAGATCAAACTTTTAAATGTTCGAAGACCATTTGGCCGAGACCATAACCTCAAACATTTAAAGTCCAAACGGACCGAGTGGAGATCACGTACAGAGCGGAATGGGAAGATTTCCCATTTCCACAATGTAGTGCAATCTCGGAGTTGGTATATTTAAGTAAGAGGGTGTGGGGGTGCAGGGGTCCTACTTTTCTTATTGTGATACAGCAAGGATCATTTACTGCAGTGAGAGTTTTCACACCTCAGCATGAGAGTGTTGGTGAAAGTCAATCAATTATTTTAGAACTACAAAATAATCCCTTTACAAAAGCCTGATATTTACCTACTTTCTTATACTGGAAGTAGCCAACAGCTGTTTATAGTGTAGAACAAGCTCTCACAGGCATATAAATGATGTTCAGTCAGAGAAACATAGAAGTAGCTCTGTTACAGAAGGTGTGTTTAGATGAGAATACTTCACATTCCTGCCATTCTATCTTAATGGCATGAGAAAACAGCACCACTTCCTTATGTCTAGCACGACTCGTATAAAGAGGACTTGAAATATTTTCTGGGTAGAAGGAATGAAAGCAAGAAAACAAGATTATGTTGCCAAGGCAGGCTCCATCATCCATCATTTTGAGGGAAACATTAAAATTGTAAAAGAAGCACTTGGCATGACGTTGAGGCATTAAAATAGTACAGAAAACAAAGATAAACAAACATGTGTTTGAGTTCTAAAGTGGAGCTTTCCTTTAACCCTTAAGTATTCATATCTACTTGTTCCGTGCTGCAGACCACAAATGTATCACTAGTTCTGATTATTCAAGTCTCGCATTTGAAAAAGAATGTGCTTGGCCTACATGACCTAGGCTATGCAGCAGAGATTTCTTAGTTTTTAATTTTACTAATAACCATACGTCTTCCACCCTGAGATTGTTTTTGAGGTCAGTAAAGTGCTAAAGCGACCCCCTCCCAATAGCTGTCATAGAAATCTGTGTGTGTGTGTGTGTGTGTGTGTGTGTGTGTATGTACACAAAAAATGTTGGCTAAATATTTTATGTGATGAACAAGAATGAGTCAAGGCCATAACTAGGGTGACTTGCCCAGGCACAGGCTGTTGGGTTGGGGGAGCAGTGATTGGCAATGCTAAAGATCTGTTTAGGCATGCAAGGATTCAGTTAATAACCCATAACCCAAGGGTGATGTCCCAGATGCTAAAATGAGTGTTTAGTAGTTCAGTAGCAAGGACTGTATACAAGCTCTTTGCCACAGTTTAGAAAACATTTTTGGTTCTCAACTTTGGAGGATCTTTTTTGTTTGTTTTTGATTTTTATTTTATTTTTTTATTTTTTGGATCCCTAATTTAGCATTTCAATGAAATACTTCAAAGTAATAAAGAATAAATTGTAACATCTTTAGTTTGGGGACCACCCAGGATGCCAACTGGCCTAGCTACTGCACTTGTATGTGCTGTCCTGCAACACCGTTTTAACTGGTAAGAACTTTCACTTTTATCCAGTGAAACATATGAAGATGTCACACAATTACAACATTAAGCACTGTGTCAAACATACAAGCAGCTAGAATTTGCCTTAGTAGCTCTTTGAAGTGACAACTTTTTTGTTTTCTGTAAATGAACAATTCTGACAACTTTCATTCTTTTTAAAGTGTGTGAGAGGAGTACCAGGGATTTTTCAAAGGAATAGTGTACACAGTTTATAAACCCTTTTTTTCACCCTTTTGCATTAAAAAAAAATAAAGTGGCAAAGAAAGGTACTATATTCATCAACTGTAACATTAAAGAAAGACTCCATCTTGGAACTAAAAAAAATATATTTTTCATTCCGTCTTTGTTTTCTGAGCTATTTTAACACCTACAAATCCTTCTGCTTCTTATAGAAATTTAATATGTTTTATAATATGTTTTATGCAAAATGGCTGTCAGTGAGGCTTGACATAGCAACGTGATCTTGTTTTTCTTAAAGCGTTTCTCTTTCCCATAATTCAAGTCTGCTTTATATGACTCATTCTAGACGTAAGGAAGTAGTGGCATATTCCCTTCCCATTGACATATAATGGGATTAGTGTCAGCCACTGTCATCTTGTGTACCTTCTGTAACAGGACTGTTTGTATTTCTTGAATGGCCCTCATTTGTGTGTTTTACAGCATACTGAGGAGTTGTACAGCTGCAGCCAGAGCAAGTAGCTAAATTGCAGGCCTTTGTTTGAACTGTTAAGATGACTTGACAGCCCCCCCCCTCAACAGTTTGGTTAATGAGTTTCTATTTCACAAGAAAAAATATTTTCTGACTTTTCTCTAAATGCCACAGGCATCTTGGATACTACATTTAAGTCATCTTAAAATGAGGAGTATATATAAATATTTAAAGTTTAAAGCTTAGCATTCCAATACTGAATGCAAATATCTGGTACGGACACAGAACTTGCAGACTTCTAATCCTGACTCACTGAGGCATTTTTACATACTGCAGGCTTAATTGTCCATTGTATGCCTTTCTGTAAATTTTATTTTCATGACATGAGGGAGTAGAGGTAAGCAGGCCCTTCCCTAGCACATAGTACCCGTAATGTACCCTTTATGTAGATCCGTGCATATGTACTCTCAATATTCTGTCATTTACAATGTAACAATATATTAAAACTAAAAGTTAAAGGAATCTGCATAGAACCAGAAGGAAGAAATTGTTCATACTAAGCAGAAATGTGGTCAGGGAGCTTGAGATTAGGAACCTCATCTAACGGACTTACATTCATTTTGTATTTCCCATTTTCCCCTTGAACCTGCCTGTCGGCATCATCCCTTCTATGATCCGTTATCCCATTCTTTTCTTTTCCCAAAATGATGGGGCCAATCAGGAGAGGCCATCATGCAGTCAACCATCAGACATGTTCTTACTTTTAATCCGAACACTTTCCTGGTAGTTGATGAGCAAAGTCACAGATGAGGGCTTGCACCATCTGCCCATGGGTGCACATTTCTGCATAGACCTCATGAAAGCTGTCGTGCAGATATGACTTGGCAGGGCCACGTACACCTCTGTGCCTAACTTCTGCATCCTGTGCACCTATTAGGTGCTGGCATTGCAGTGAGCCAGCCTGCCTCACCCCTTTAATATGGATGAGCTGACCTCTCCTGCTCATTCCCAGCCTTCCCCCACCCAGCTTTTCCAATGCCAAAGCTGTTAATCACTCTGAGGCTTCATCACGCTACACCATGGAGTCGAGCTCTTTTTCTGTTTTTCAGTGGCATCAGTTTCTCCAGCAGTATAAAAACAAGTTGAAAGGTCAGCCATCTCTCTCATTACAGTATAACGTAGCCACTGTTTTGTTTTCATCTACTACCCTCCTGAAGGTGAACATTTGTCATTTAGATGTTCAGAGGTATAATTTCATAGCCACCCTGCACAGCTACCAAGAATGCATTCCCCTTAATTAGATGTCACGTGACAATGGTCTTGTCTGTGACTGCCTGCAAAAGGCTTTCTTTTAGGCAATTCTTAAATGTCATTATGGCTATTTGTACTTCCAACAGCTCATTTAAATGAAATGAATGTGACAGCAGTGCCCCTGCACTGTCCAGGACTCTGTGTGGACTCTCCACGTCTGACACTTCCATTATCAAAACCCAAGAAAGGAGAAGGAAGAGGGAGAAAAATACAACACCTGTCCGTATTTCGTCTTTCTGAGCTTCTCTTCTGCACCATCCTAGTTACCAAATCAAACGAGCATCCATATCCAGGGAGTCAGCCAGATGATCCCAAGAATTCCTTAATTATTAAAAACAAGAAAAGAATCCCGTCCAAAGCACTAGGCAGAGAGTTTATTCCAAAAGTGTTACACAAATCATACGACTTCACTTACTAAATGCTTTCACCATTACACATGGCATCATCAGAGTAAATGAAAATCAACCGCATCAAACATTAAATACGCAGCCAATCACATCAACATCCAATAAGAAACAGTAAAGTGTACATTAATTAATTTGAATAAATAAATGAATATTAAACATTAAATATGTCCACACACAATAACATTAAAACCATGTTGCCCAAGCTTATGTTGTGAGGGATATCCTATCTAAAATGTGTTTTATTTAAACATCCAGATAAACAGGCACGTAAAAAGGAATGAAAATAAAAATATCAAATGTTAAAATACAATATAACCCACTGTTTACATTATATTCTGTGGGCCCTGTCTTTTAAAACGGGTTTTAGAGAAATACATTCATTCAAACCCGGTGGGGTTGTAGCATCCAAAATTGTTTGCCATTTATATTCTAATAATTCTACCTGCAACCTTTCATCCCCACCCATCTCAAGGTGTCACCCTGTCAATAACAAAGAAAATAAATGCATGTCCTTATTTTTTATGGCCCTCAGATGTTCTGCGATCCTATCTTTTAACCTGCAAACAGTTTTGCCCACGTAGAATGCGTTGCAGCTAACACAAGTGGCAATATATATCAACTGTTGTGTGTTGCAACTACACCTACCTGGGCACCTCAAAGTCTTCATATAATTGGACACCAATACATAAGGTCCATCATTGATGAACCTACAAAATTTACAGGTTCCACATTTGTACATCCTAGAACACTTGTAAATGGTTCGTCCCTCCAAAATTTCTTTAATGTTTCTTCCCCTAGACTATACTATTTTGGGAATATTCCTCAAATTCTGTTTCATAGTTTCATTAAATACTGTATTCCATACTTTTTTCACTACATCAACAACACCACCAGTTTGACTGTTATATTTCAATACTAATGCCTTACCGTCCAAAGTGTTGGTCTTTTGAAATATATCAGTGTCACTGCCCCTTAGAATGGGTTTATATATACTCTGTCTTTTCTCCAAGACTTCATTCCTGATTTTTAACAGCATCTATAGGGGATATCCCCTATCTAAAAAGAAACCAATAAGGGTATAAACTTCTTTGATACAAGTATCATCATCACTTACAAATCTTGAGACTCTTACCATCTGGCCCTTCACTATTCCTCTTTTTTTGATGTGGGGGGTGACAACTATTATAATATAACAAATAATTACTATGGGATGTCTTCCTAAAAATATTACTGTGTAAAGTGTTAGCAGATTTAGTCAATTTGATGTTCAAAAAAATCTCTTTTTTGTCCCACTTGCTGGTGAATCTAAAAAAGGTTGTAGTGCTATTTAAATATTCAACAAAGAACATATCTTCATCCTCATTGCCCTTCCAAAATATTAGTATATCATCTAAAAAGCGGTTATAGAGAGCAATTTTGTCATTGTATGGTGAACCAAATGCAAACTCTTCCTCCCAATATAGAAGGACCAGGTTAGCAAGTCCAGGGGCACACTTGGCCCCCATTGCCACACCTGAAGTTTGCTGAAAAGTTTCCCCTTCAGATGTCACAAAATTGTTCTTTAACACCATTTCCATACATGATGTCATCATGTTAATTTTAGCAGCATTTGATTTACCACTATTAACCCAACTTTGGGTGAAATATTCAACCCCTACATCTTGTGGAGTTACTGTGAATAGATTGACCTCTACAGTTAGAAAAGACCAATCAATGCTGACATTAGAAACCCCGTCAAGTCTATGGAGACAATGCCAAGGATCTTTCAAGATGTGTGGAACCCCAGCCACTACCTTCGGGAGCCCTTCATCCACAAAAGCAGCCAAGGGTTCAGTCTTTGAACCCCGAGAAGAAACTATAGCTCTAAAAGGGGGGTCTCTGGTACCTTTGTGGATTTTTGGGATACCAAAAATAACAGGTATGACTGGGTGTTCCACAGTTAGAAAATTAAATTCTGTTTCAGTCAATGCCCCTTGATATAGGGCATCGAGTAAAAACAAATCAATTTTGCGATACGCTATGTGCAGTTCATTGATAGATACCCTATGGTAGGTGGTGTGGTCACCCAATATCGCCTGCATCTTGGCTATATAATCAAATTTGGACATAATACACCACCACCCTTGTTGGCTTTCATAATTCTCAAGTCTTTGTTATTTGCTAACTCAAATAAAGCATCACTTTCCTGTTGGGACAAGTTTTTACCGAAATGTACCCCACGTTCAGTGTTGACCAAATTCTTGATTCCCATCACACATAATTTCTCAAACATGGACACATCCTTGTTACTAGGGGGTACAAATACACTGTTGCTTTTCAATCACCCCACATTGTTTTCATCACCAAAAACACTATGGTTGTCCTTGAAGTAAAGGGCCAAGTTTAACTGCCTAACATACATTTTGACACTGGTAAGCATGTCCACTATATTCGTTCTAAAATTAGGTACAAATGAAAAGCCTTTAATTAAGACATCATGATGAACTTCTTTAATGTCAAAAGCACTGTAATTGTAGACATTAAAATTAGATTTGGTGAAAATCTTACACTGTGACAACAAGTTCTCATTGTTAAAATACAATTCTTCATCATTGGTGGTAGAGGATGAAATTTCCCCTAAAACACAAAGTCAATATCAAAATAATTTAATATCTCCTGTTGTTGTTGAAGGTAGAATTATTAGAATATAAATGGCAAACAATTTTGGATGCTACAACCCCACTGGGTTTGAATGAATGTATTTCTCTAAAACCCGTTTTAAAAGACAGGGCCCACAGAATATAATGTAAACAGTGGGTTATATTGTATTTTAACATTCGATATTTTTATTTTCATTCATTTTTACGTGCCTGTTTATGTGGATGTTTAAATAAAAGCACATTTTAGATAGGATATCCCTCACAACATAAGCTTGGGCAACATGGTTTTAATGTTATTGTGTGTGGACATATTCAATGTTTAATATTCATTTATTTATTTATTCATTCAAATTAATGTACACTTTACTGTTTCTTATTGGATGTTGATGTGATTGGCTGCGTATTTAATGTTTGGTGCGGTTGGTTTTCATTTACTCTGATGATGCCATGTGTAACGGTGAAAGCGCTTAGTAAGTGAAGTCGTATGATTTGTGTAACGCTTTTGGAATAAACTCTCTGCCTAGTGCTTTGGACGTGGTTCTTTTTTGTTTTTACTTGTTTTGTACCCTGTGGGTATTTTCATTTGTAATTCCTTAGTTATTGCTGAATTTTCTTCAGACCATCACGACTCTGACCACCATGTGACCCAGAATGTAGAGAAATGCTTTTGGTATCAAAACAAACTTGGTTACTATTAAGTAAAGCAAACTGTCCATCTACAAAACGAGGTCTGTTTTTTTGAGTAAAAAATTGTATTCTTCAGCTGTCTCTAAAGAGCTCCCATTAAACACTTCCTGTTAAGATGGGCTGAATTCTAATTTCCTTGTCAGTCTGTAAAGCCTAGTGAATACAAAAATGTAACTGACTGCATCAGATAATTCTGCATTTGTTGGTTTTGAATGAATGTGTGAACTAAACAGTCATCCAATATACTGAGTAGATGTGAAGGCGCTACAACATAAGTGCATGGGGAAGCATTTGGAGCTCTCCTGCCTGCAGCTGACACCTAGTCTGAAGTGGCGAACTAAAGTAACATTCCTGCTCTAATTGAAACTGCAAAAAATCTCCCAAAAAGGTTTGAAAATTTGGACACTCTAGTATGGATCCTTCAAATACAAAGTCATTGGGTCCCTTTTTGTGCCAAATGACTGAAGCGCTCAGAGTTTCAGCATTCTGAGCTCGTATGATGAAAGCTGCTTTTCAAGGCAGAAGAAATGCAAGGTTAGTATTTACTCTCCTTGTTTGGGAATAAGAGAGAATTCTCCTGGGAAAGGAAGATACTTTTTTCTTTGTGTCCTTTTTAACATTTTCTTTAGAATGGTTTCTTGAATAAATGTATATTGGATAACTTTGGAACTGTTTGGTGTTAATAGTAATTGTACCTTGTACAACTTTTTGATTTGCTTTTTAGATATAAATAAGTTGAAATGTCTCCAGCTGTTTAAAATATCGCCAGCTGTACTGCAGTTGTTTCGCACCCTGATGGAAGAAAAAACAGAACCTTCTAATCCAGATGACCAGAGACTTCAGAATTTAACTTGCTGTATTTTTGTGAATTGTCCTTATTAGATTCAGAGGGCTTGGTCCTATAATACATTTGATTTGTAGGTCCTCATTTTCAGCTAATAATTTTTCAGACCCCTTCATAATACTGTATCTGTAAGGAGGACCCTGTAAGATATATTATTCCAAAGGGCTGTTTTCTATTCTGCCTGAAAAACAGGAGAAATAATTGGTTATATGAAACACAGTAGGTAATTGTTTTCTTACGTTTTCCTTTATTTTCCAGGGAATTGAATCTAAATGAAAAGTATCACAGCAATAAGCACAGGGCCATAGGAAGGGGACCTCAGAAGATAGGTTTACAGTGGCTCCAATAACTGAAATTATTTTTTATTTTAACTTTTTTTTTTTTTTTACTTCAGTGCCTCCCCTATGAGCATTTGTGAGGAAGAAGTTCATTAGTGTCATGATGCCTTAACTTAACCTCCCATCTCCCCTTCCTTCCCCTCTCTCCCACTCTGTCTATTTCTCTTGGATTCACTGATCCACCTGCCATATATGGGGGACATGGGAGAAATGTAAATACCTAGAGAAAGCCTATGTGAATATGGGAGGGCACACAGACTCTAAATAGAAGGCACCTCACCTAATAATTAAAACATAATCTCTTGCTGTGTGGTAACAGTGGTAAAATATGTACATAAAACCCTGTGCACAGGCAGGGGGGGCTGTGCACCCTCCTGCAGGCACCTCAGCTGAGGATTGATGTGAGGTGACCATGGTAACAGATGAACATAAAAGCCTGAGCACAGACTGGGGTGAGCATGCACCCTCTGCGTACACCCCAGCTCAGGACTGATGTGAGATGACCGTGCTAACAGATGCACATAAAACCTTGTGCACAGACAAGGGAGACATGCACCCTCCTGCAGGCCCTCTAGCTGAGGATTGACCTGAGGTGAACATGCTAACAGACGCACATATGGATAAGGAACATGCACCCTCCTGCAGGCCCCCCAGCTGAGGATTGATGTGAGGTGACCATGCTAACAGATGCACATAAAAACCTGTGCACAGACTGGGAGGAACATGCATCCTCTGTGTGGACCCCAGCTGAGGATTGATGTAAAGTGACTGTGCTAACAGATGCACAGATGTATGGGGAGCATGCACCCTCCTGCAGGCACCCTAACTGAGGACTGATGTGAGGTGACCATGCTAACAGATGCAAATAAAACCTTGTACACAGACAATGGGAGCATGCACCCTCCTGCAGGCCTCCCAGTTGAGGACTGTTGTGAGGTGACTTTTTTTTTTTTTTTGTTAAGTTTATTTCCGTTGGCATATAAAATATATAAAATCACAAGAATTCATATAAATTTCAAACAAGTATTCATTTAAGAAATTAATATAAAAGATAAAAATTTAAACATTTGAAAAAAGAAAAA
The DNA here is from genome assembly GCF_019279795.1 of Protopterus annectens. NCBI lineage: Eukaryota > Metazoa > Chordata > Ceratodontiformes > Protopteridae > Protopterus > Protopterus annectens. Next base: position 881,113,343 of record NC_056750.1, read on the forward strand.
AATGAAATTAAGAACCATGTACAATATATACATTTGTGCTTAACAATTTTTATGATTATGAAGTTTGTGATTTTTATGGAGCTTCTGTTCCCAGGTTCTCTTGTTCATATTTCTGAATCCAATTCAGAACAGAAGACCAAAGCCTAAGATTTAAAATTTTTGATTTAGAATTCAGTTTTATGAAATCTCTTTCTTTCTTGCATATGTCTTCCAGCAGAAGAGTGGCCAGTTGTAACCATATTAGTTATAACTTTCCTAGCGATATCTAAATAACACAAGAAAAGAGAATGCTGAGCTCTGTTAACATTTAGATGAGTAGCAACATTATACAAAATCAAATCTCTAATAATAGAAATATTATCGGACCATGGAGCCTGACCAAACATTTGTACAGGTTTCCAATAGTCGTGTCAATTGGACCAAATATAACATGAGACCAGTCTACTTTACAATTCCAGAAATGTCAGACTACATCTGTTGATTCGTTTTATATCCTTCTAACACCCTAAATCACAACACAAGCAGCACCATCACATTTTACTTGGCGTCTGTTTCAAAACACTAGCCATTGGCTCATCACAGGCACTCTGTTCTTGAATTGTCTTTCTTCATACTTGTGAATCACTGTCTGACACACAGACTGGTTGCACAGTAGAACACTAGTGGCAGTACCACTTTTAACCAGGGGTTTGTCTCCCTTTGCCCCATAGAGTGTGTGATACACTTCATCATTCCTTCTACTTGCTAAACGTCGCCAATGATGCTAAACTCTGCTGTCTTTTTATATACTTTTCTACCATTTCTACCTTTATTCTTAAAAAGTGAATGTAAGCTCACTCTCATCTTGTGTCCTCCAAAGCAGTTTTAAGTACAACTCTGAATATTTTATAAATGACAAAGGACTGTGATCAGATCCTTGATTGTAACCAAGTTATTGAGTTCAAAAATGCGTTAAAGAAATTCACCTTGAGAGCACAGCTTGGAAATTTTATTTACTGAATTCACTGTTGAGAGCATATCACAAATGATTATGACTGAAGCTATAACCAAAATTTGTAAAACATGAGAAGGTTTAGCTGCCATATGGTATGACTTTTTTAATAGCTTGTAAAGCTGATGGCTGATTAGAGGTGCACTTTGTTTGTTGCTGCTGTTTATGTGGCACCATGCGGCAAGTTACAGCTTTTGAAGCAGTTAGTTGGCTTCTAGTGCAGTTGTACAGTGAATACAGTTCTCTCCACTACTGCAAGGTTCATTTAGTGCTAACAGGGAAATTCATTAGAGCAATTGCAACGTGTTGATAACAAGATTATATTTTATAGCATTTGTGAAGCATTGTTAGTGCGGTTCCTGTCTGTTTCTATTACCAACATCCTCCTCCTCCTTTAATAAGAATGCCATTCGCAAGTAATGGGCTAAAATACTTTTATTCTTTATTTACAGTGTGAAACTGAATGCCATGTGCAAGTAATGGGCTAAAATACTTTTATTCTTTATTTACAGTGTGAAACTTTACATTTTATAATGGCATACATTTTTGTTTCTGATTATGAAGTTCATGTGACTTTTTTGTGGAGCTTTCCTTCCCAGGTTCTCTGTAAATAGTTTTTAAACATAATAGTGGTAATCCTGGTTAAAGAAAGAGCACTAAATAAATGAAATGGAGATAAAATACATAATGACTGACTTGCATAGTCACTAAATATAGTGAATTGTTTTATTTTACTTAAAGGCATTTAAACCAATCTTATGTTAATTTTTGGCTTAGACCTGGCTATCTCATTGCAGTTGGTGTTGACATCAAAGTAAGCCATTATGAGTTTTACTTTCATTGGGTTAGATTACCATTACCCAGTACTGGACAAAGTGAAAATCCTCCATATGTATGTTTGTCAACTTTTGCATGTAATATTTGCCTTCTGAAACACTGTGCTGCTCAGACCAGAGGAGAAGAATACACAGAATGTGCCTGGTCTGTTTGAATGCTCACTTGCCACAGATGTTTGACACAGTTGACAGTGAGCAGCCAGGTTGCATAAAAGAAAGAAACATTTTGATACTTCTGTAAGATCTTTCCCTGAATATGTAACAAAAAATCAAGTTAGTAAGGTAAGATTTAGGAAAAATATAAGGATATAGCTAAACACACTCTTGTTGTTTTTCGGCTTTTTCCGGTTAGGGTTCGCTATAGTGAAACTCCAGTCCGCTAATGATTGGCAGTAGATTTTTACGTGCCGAGTTGCCGGCCCTGACGCACAACCTTCAACGAAGGTACGTCCATTCACGCATGTCTCCACACAGAAGACGCTCTAGCTGAGAATCGAACAGGACAACGTCTTATGAGGCGACAACGCTACCGCAGCACCACCACCACAGTCATAGCTAAGGGTTAATATTACCTGACTTTACTAGTAGAAACAGCAAGGAATTATGGGAAGTATAGCCAGTCAGGAATGAGTATAACCAGTCAGGAATGAATGTGAGAGTTAACATTGTAACTATTTCTGACCACAGCATATTGGGTGAGGAATTTTGTAACAAAAAAAATTGTGAGACAAAGATAGAATCATGTTCCAGAAAAAGGAGTGTTGAGATGTTTCGTACAGGGATGGGCAAATAGCAACATCAGCAATTAAGGGTAACTTATCAACAGGATCCGATGGGTTACATATCCTTTTCCTGAGTAAAGTAATAATAAAAAAAAAACACTAAAAATTATTTTTTTTAAATGCTTCAAGCAGGGTTTTGATATTCTGTATGTATAGAAGCATTTGTGATACCCAAACATAACTGTCCACCATGTTGCAGTTACTACTTTTATTATCCCCAAGCCTTTCCAGTATAATTGATTAAGGCTTTGAAAATATACTAGTACAGAAATTACCCGGGGAAGCAAAGGGAGATTTAGATGTCAATCAACATAGATTTATAGAAGAACACAGACTAATCTTGTTGGCTTTTACTTGCATCTGATTGGTAATGGGTTATCAGAAGATGTTATACACTTGGGTATGTCAGGGCCCTTGACTCTGGTTTTGATTATGCCTGTATCGAGAACAATGCAATCTCTGTGACTTTTACAATTACATTATTAAATGGGCAAAGACAAGTTTAGATGACTGAATATATAGGGTGAGAATAAGGAGCACATACTCTGAGAGACTTTTTGAACTGTCTTTATTCTCCATAGGGTACACTCTGATTTAGAGGGGAAATGATCTAGTTTATGAATGCTACAAAAATGAAATTAGGCCCTTCTTACAAGGGATGATATTTTTACAACACTTCTGCATGTGGACCAACCAGGCACTGGTTATGTTATCAATCTGTAACTTGAGCCTAAAAAGAAAAAAATGTCCATTATATGGCTGGGAGGTTCTGGAACTTATTACCTTTATGTATTAGGGAGGCAGAGAGTTTAGTCGGCTTTTAGAACCAATTAGATGTGGTAATGTGGTGTTCCCCCAGATTTATATGCTGGCAAACTCTTTACACTGAGCATTATGTAACTTGAGGACTGGCTGTTTCCATCCCATCATGAGTTTTCTTCTTCCTTTTTGATAGAATAACAAACAAGATGGAAGTGTATAAATCCAGTTTTATTCATAAAAATAAATATGCATATGTATGCATTAACGGTTCATTTTTTTCTGTATTCTTACTTCCTATTGCAAAATGTAAAGAACACAATATGCATAATCAAGGCGTCACGGTTTGAACCTGTGGTGTGACTGCTGCGGCATATCTTGTCATTCTGAAAAGTGTCTCTATGCTTCTCCATTTTTGCACTTCTTTGCAAGAAACGTTGGTAGATTTAACAGTCAAGTTTGGCTTATTACTCTCCAAATGTATGTAAACATTTAATAACCAGCATTTTTGGTTACTTATTTAATTCATTTAATTTTATGTATGTATTTATTAATTAATTCATGTATTTATTTAATATCCACAGAACAAGCTAAAAACAGCTTTATCATCCCTGGAATTAAAAGTCAAGCAACTTAAAGATCAGCAGAACACAAATGACAAGGAACTCCTGGACATGCATGTAAGTAAAGTGACTGTGATAATTTCTGAGTCTCCTGAATGCATGTAGTCAGTAGCAAAGGTCAAGATTATGTATTGTGCTTGTAAGTTTTTCTGTGGTCAGTGATGTAGAAATGGTGAACCATTTTGGAACCCTAAAGCATAAAGGGATTATATTCTTGGCAAGTCAAACTGCAACTTAAGGTTTGTTTAACAAATCATTTATTATTTTTTATATTAATCATTTAATAGTAAGGCAATAATGTGTGTCTGGGGGTGGGTTGGGGGGCAGACCTAGAAAATAGTTGTACCAAAAGATAAGTTGGAGTCTTTAAATGTGATAGAAAAATATGCTGTTTAAGGTTATTTCAGTTTTACAAAACTAGATTTGAAAAAGCTTGATTTTTTTTTAATTTGTGTGAATGACACATCAGCTACAATCCAGTCAATTTATGTTGAACTGAAATGTAATGCATCTCATATGCTTAATGTATTTTTATTCTTTTATGAATTTATTCATTTGTTAACAATGGGTAAGTCTAATTATTTACTGGTGTAATCTTTTTAAATTTTTTTGCACTGAGTTTAAGGCCATGACTTTGACACCAACCATTTGTTTGTGTAAGACCCTCTTGTAGGATGTTGACATCATTTGGAGATTCTATGACTGCTCCGTCATCAGCAAACTTTGTCAGCCATAGACCTTTAGTTTTTGTTTGTACTTCGGAGAAAACAATAGTGGTCCCAGGACTGATCCCTGTGGAACACCACTGGTTACAGGTCTGCTGTTGGGAGGTTGCATTCCCCTATTTTGACTATGGGTTCTGTCCGTGAGCCAGTTAGTGACCCATGTAACAATGTAAGGGTTGATAACCTAGCTGGGTGAGTTTGTCAATGATGCCTGAATGGGGGATACTGTCAAAAGCCTTGGCTAAGTCTAGGTAAGCTGTATGCACAGATATCTACTTGTCCAGGGCATTGGTGACTGTCTTTGAAGAAGTACAGCAGGTTTAACAGGCATGATTTCCATTTGACAAGCCCAAACTGAGTAGGGTAAAGTGTTTGGAGATTACCTATATCTTTGTTGAAAAGGTCCATGATTTCACTCCATGGCCTTGCAAATATGGAGGCTAGCCAGGCTAATAAGTCTATAGTTCCTGGGGTGAGTGGAAGCACCACCTTTGTGCAAGGGGATAATGGTGGCCATTTTCCATTCAGCTGGTATGAAGCCAAAGCTTAGATTATGATGTAAAAAGAGTTCCCAAAGGTGTTGCTAATTCTTGTTGGAGCCCATGTAGGAAGCAGCCTAGGATGTTATCAGGTTTCATAGATGCTGTGTTTTTGACCTTAGAGAGGGCATTCATGACTTGTTCTTTAGAGATACCCCATGACATCCCTATCGCCTGTTTTCTACCTTGTATTTGTGGTGGGGACAGGGGAGTGAAGCTTTCACAGAACCTGTCGGCCAGCAGGTTAGCTATGTCCATAGTGTCAGTATATGTGTTATCATTAACTATCAGTTCAGCACAAATCTGGGCCTTTCCTTTTAGTTTATGGATGAAACTAAAGAATGCTTTATGGTTGACCTTAGCTGAGGAAGCTAATTTAGATTCATAGTTTGCTTTGGAGGACTTCAGAAGAAGCCTATTTGCTTCCAGAAGAAGTCTTATTTGCTTGTTTTGAGGTGAGGAGGAAGTTTTTCCAGTTTAGGCCTCCCCTGCCTATTACTCTTAGACAGCAATTTCTTCCTTCTTATTGTAAGGCCTGTTAATGGCAGTTGTCCACCAGGCAGGTTTGTTCTTCCTTGAGGAGCTTGTTTTGTTCCTGTCGGGTACAGCTGAGTCAATGGAGTTATACAAGTGTTTGTATAGATTATAATCTGGTTTGGAGAAGTCCTTTTTTAGTCTAGTTGCTGCTAGGAGGAGGTCAGGTGTGATGGTTCGAATGAGACTGATTTGTGGTCATAACTCATAAGTAATTTACTCATTCAATGGATGGGTACTTAAGTTGCTCAAAACCATGGTGTTCGGATGCATCTTGATGGACTCAATTAGGTCCAAATAGGCAGAGTGGGTGTCCTGATTCTGTAAATTATTAAAGAACATGTACACTAAAGAGAAAGCTAATGAATTCTATTCTGGCCATCATTTCAAGCATTTAAGAAGATTGAGAGACATGCCATGTGGCTCATGCCATGTGGCTCATTTCCTAACTATGACATACCTCTCAACTGTCCCTGATTTTCAGTGACATCCCTGATTTTGACTCTGTCCTTCCTAATCCCTCCTAAAACTGGTGTCTTTTGAAGAAAAGGTTGTGAATTCCACTTAATAAATTATGACAATAATTAGAGTTATAGACTTATTTTACTTCAGAAACTGTACATTAATTCACATTATCTTATTCTGTCAATGTCTCCAGTTAATAGTACTAATATTTTAAAAGTGTCCCCGATTGTGTCTTATTTGTGGATTTGTCCCTGATTGGTTGAGGCCTGTGATGACTCCTCCTGGGACAAATACAGTGTCTGGCTTGCCATTGGGCAAAGAGTGCAATTTATTTTTTTATGTAATGGACAGGTAATTCAGCTGGAGATTTCAATGAGCTTTCATTATAGCTGGGAGGTGAAATATCCATATCCTTATCTTGGCACTTGAAAGATTTTTATCAAAATGTAAATAACAGCATGAGGAAGCATACCATTTTGGTGGAAAGCTGCCTTCTTTTAAACCTCATTCCTCCTCTTTATGTATTGTTCCTACAATTCTTTTATTTTTCATGTAATTTGTTCCAACCCTTTTCTAAAGATCCCAATTCCAGTGGTTTTATCCCTGTTACTATATTCACTGCCTCTAGTAAAGCTGGTTTAGACTTTGATTTTTATTTCCTAGTATGGCTTTTTGCAGCCACCATAATTAGACTCAGCAAGGCCTTACTGCATCTAGGTAATTCCAATTCCTTACTTACTTCAATTTGCTCAACCAGCATCTCTGACAGAGCATTCTTCAGGGAATCTTGAAAGTCTGCCAACTCATTACACTCCCAGAAAATATGTTCCCAATTATCACTTGCTTCCCCATCACACCTCCAACATTTGTCTATCTGAGGAAAAATTCTGTAGAGTCTACTTGAGGTATAAAAATACCTATGTAAACACTTCCAAGTAAAGATTCTAAAGCTTCTAAACTTTGCTGCATATTTGGGAGACATACATGTATCCTCCCGTTGTTTCGTTGTGAATTGCTTATCCAATCTCTCTTCCCAGTCCTTTTTAACCTCCTCTGATTAATTCTTATAGTTAGCATGCAATATTTTGTATGCTGTACTAAATTTTCCTTTTTTAACAGCAGCTTCTGCTCTAGATTCTACTAAAAGCTCTACCAGTTTTGGTCTTTCACTTAGGAACCTCCGATTTCTTTCCATTTGCCTATACTCTTGTCAGTTCTTGATAGAGAAGGAAGTCTCTAGCCGCAGTCCCAATAAATTTATTGGCCTCTTCCCATTATGTTGCCTTTCCCTCTCTAATTGTTTGCTCCTAATACCTTGGTTGTGTTGCCAGTTTTATCCATAAATTTCCACCCCCCTCTTGCCTATTGTCTGCATTCCTAATTGTAGTCATTCCTGTCAGCAGAATCTCCTTTCTCCATTCCCATGTTGGCTTATTTCTTGGAGTACTTTCTACTACTTTATCTGTATAATATTCTGTATGGTTATTGTTATTCTCCTTAAAGGTATCTATCCAAATAAAGTCCAAGATTGTCCTTGTTTCTTGAGCTGCTTCTGTTTCTTTACCATCCCTTTCCACTGTGGATTATAGGTTTCTGCTTGTGCTTTATATGGGAGCCTTAATTGTGCAACTTTAAAATTCCCCTTCAGGTCTTACCCTCCCAAATAAAATACTTCAACTCTATTAACTGCAATCTACAACTTTTGCTCTGGTTGATAAAAATATGACTGACCTGTGTACAAAGCTAAAGAGGCTAAAAATATTTTAATTGCTTGTATCTTGCTATCCATAGCCACATAACAGAACTTCCAGTTTATCAGTTTTTGTATTATCTTTTGTTTAATCTCTTCCCATGTACCCTTAGGTGTCACACCAGATCTTTTTTAATCCGTGCTCTTCTAAGTATTTCATTTTTATCATGTCCCCTTAAATATGGATATTTCTGAACCAGTGTGTGTACATAATTTACACCTATTGTCTTTGTTTTAGCTTAATTAATTTTGTATCCTGAAAAGATGTGAAACTGCCCCAAAATGTTCCACAACACTCAAGTGTCCTTTTTCTGGTTTTATCAGATATAAAATTGACTAACATGCCAATTATATCCTTGAATTTCTGAGTCTTATTTTCTTTGCCAATGGATCTAAATACATAGCAAATAAGAAAGGGGTACGATGACACCCAAGCCTGGCTCCTTTCTCATAATTTCTGTTTGAGCAGCAGAACCCACCCACTTTAATTTTCGTGATCCCTCATATATCCTCCTAATAAATCTTGTAATTTTATCAGGGAATGCAAATGCCTCCATTGCCCTGCTAATAAACTCCCAGTTTACTCCATCAAATGCTTTCTCTGCATTAAGCCCCTCCAACAACAGTAGTATTTTCTTACATTCAGCTTCCCTCTGGAACATCAGTGTTCTATTAATGTTGCCAAATGTTTGCCTCCCATCCACAACCTCATTGATCCATGTCGATCAAGTTTGGCATCGCCTTTCCTATTCTTTAGCCATTGTAGACATAAACACTTTATAGTCATGGTTTAAGATTAAATTGGGGCTGTATGAAGCTGGATTTGATGGTTCTTTTAACCTCTTTAGGTATTACAGACATCATCGCTTTCTTCCAGGATGTTGGTGCTTCTCCTCCTCTTAAAATACTATTAAACAAACCCTTCCAGCTCTTTATCACTTTTTTCCCCTCCTAACTTCCAGAGGAATACCATTTATATCTTGGGACTTTCCTGTGGGTTGATTATACATCGCTATTTTCATCTCATCTCCTCTTATCCTGTTTAGTAATTGAACCTCATTGTCCTCTTACCTTGGCATATTTAATTCTTCCATAAACATTTCCATTTGTACATTTTCTTGCTTTCCATATTTCACTAGTTTTAAAAAGACTTTCATAAAATTTTTGAAATATTTCTTTTACATCTACAGGATCTCTTGCTATCTTTCTTGTTATAGGCTCCCTACGTTTGGTGACGACCCTTACTTTCTTTTGCCTGAGTCATTGTGCTAAAAGTTTTTGTGGTCTGGTGTTATCAAAATACTGTTGTTTAACAGCAGTCTTTCTAAACTCATGCATATTATCAAGGTAATACTTTATTTTCTTCTTACCATTCTACTGTTGCTCCTCCTCTTGTTCTTTTGTTACTTTTATTTCCACCCTATTTTTAAACTCTAATTTTTTCACACTTGCTAGCTATATTTTCAGAAGAAATTTATGTCTTCTCTAATAACTCGCAAATAGTTTCCACTATCCATTCCTTAAATTTCTCTTTTCAACAGGTAGGTGGGAAAGTGCCAGTGTCTCATTTTTATTTAAGTAACCTGCATTTTTATTTTAGTTGTAATTGGCACATGATCTGAAATAGTTATTGGATGTGTATCAAAACTTTCAATTAAATAAGCATGTTCCTGTGAAATGTAAGTGCTGTCTAACATAGCTCAATTTGTGTAACTTGGGGAATCATATGTAAATTCACTCCGAACTTCTACTTCTGAATTCACATCTTCCATGCCAAATATTTTCATAAATTTCTTCAAAATTGTACCCTTCATTTTCCCTTCTGAGGCCCCAGACCCATATTCACTACTGCAAATCAAATTCCGGTCCCCACCTATAAGTAATATTCCCTGCTGAAAGCTTATTTCTCCCAGAGTTGTCTTAAACTCCATAGTAGAAGTTTTAGGTGGAATATAAATACATGCCAGTGTAATCATCCTCCCTTGCTGGTAGCCCCGTAGTACTACAAATTTACCATTTATTATCTTTTATCCTCTTCTATCACTATTGGAGTTCCTCTTGCAATTAGTAGAAGTACTCCTTTGTCTTCCTTGTTTCACTGAATAACCATCCTGAAAAACTTTCTTTATCAAACTCGCATGTTCATTTCATTCCAAATGTGTCTTCTGTAGCATAGCTATTTGCATCTACATTTTTAATATAGTTCACTACTCTCTCCTTTTTGCATATCTGTTGAGACCATTTACATTTAAAGATAATATAGAAAGTGTTATGTTAAAAAGTTATTCCCACCTTTTGTTTGTTGTTTTAGTTCTAGCTTTTGTGTTGCATGCATACAGTAATGTTTGGCAGGTTGATCTTTTATACAGTTTTTCCTGTCATATCCATTTGAGCCTATGTCACATCGTGCAAACAATTTTGTCTCATTAAAAGCACTCAAACAATGCACCCAAATATATTCCTAAAACCTATTAACTTAATACTAACACACAATAATATGTATATCTTCAAATAATGAAGTTTTACACTCTTAATAGGAATAGTTGTTGTACACTGCTGGCTATACTCACTGACTTGGGTTAGCCTAAAGGGAAGGTTGTCCATGCTAAGATACATGGTACAGCCTATGCTTCTAAGTGTTGTCTGGTTTTGTCTTATGTTATTGATCTCCCAGAAAGTCATTAAAAGAAAGAAGTATTCTGTTTTTATTGCTCTTTATTAAATTGTCTCCATGGAGACGTGAGAACCAGATACAGAGTTGCTTCTACAAGCATTTATGTATTTGATAGAGGAAAGCTTTATTATATTCAGTGTTCTTTTTTTATTTGATTTCTCTTAAAAATATTGTTACTAGGTCAAGCCAAGGGTATTAATCCATTCATTCCCCTATGCAATAATGAGGAAAAAGCACATCATTTCTTGTATTGTACTTTGTTTACCAAACATTTCTTGATTTTTTTTTTAATTACACTGTCTGCACTTCTTAATACTGAATGAGGAGAAAGAGAAAGGAAGGAAGAAAAAACAGGGGCACATGTTTACTTTAGTATCTTCATTACACCTGAAAATAAGTGAGAATCTATACAGCATGTATATTATATCTTACATTATAAAAATATTACTGTTAAGAGCAAACTTTTCTTTTACTTCCAGTTAACTCTCTTCCTCCTCTTCCTTCAGACATTAATGACATGAAGTGGGGCATATGCTTTAGAGTCCTCTAGAAGTTTAACAAAATCAAAAAAGTGCAATATTTTCAGGTTTTCATGTTCTGTCATGTTTCAGACTTTTGTCTTTCCTCCTTAAGATGCTATACATCAAAATGTCTTTGTCCATCCAGGAAAGAATATTCTGAAGATAGCTGGTTACAGCAGTTCATCTCACACCTGTTTTTTGACATTCCCTAACTAGTGGAATAAATTTGCTTCTCTTCTGCCTGCCGTACAGTGAGTAATCATTTTCCACAAACACTCAACTGTCTTCCACTTTTAGTACTTTGTTCTTCTGCCACAGATTTGTTAGAATCAACTCCTTCAGTTGGTAGGATTGCATCTTTACTATTAAAGGTCTAGGTTGCTTTTTCATGGCCAGGTTTGGAGCGTACACATGATGTGCCCTTTCAGTTAACAGCTCTTGCTGTGGAATACCAGTCCAATTGCTTGTGTTTTCATAAAATTAATCAGTCTGTTCCTCCCAGCTTCTGGTACAGCAGAAAATTTTCCCCCTACATGCTCTGCCTCCAATTCTATTATTTTTTGAAAGCTCTCTTCTTGAGCAGTCTCGTATTTGGCCAGCCTTTTCTTCATTTCAATTTTTTGCAGTTTTATCAGCTTATCTGAATATCTTTTTAAAGCTTCTTCCAGCCTTTTGTTATTTGAGTTTATGAACTCCATCAGTGTTTCATTTAATTTAATCAACTCTAACTACATTTGACTTATTTTTCCTCTAGGTTACTGGATGTCTTCTTGCATTAAACCTTAACAGCTGCAGGATTCTTCCCAGTCAGTGTTTTTTCCTCATTTTTTTGTGATTTATTTTCTTTCAGATTCTCTGAATTTCTTTTTTGCTGGCTTCCAGGCAGTGCATTTACTAGCTAGTTACTGAAATTTACCCCGCCAAAAAAAAATCTGTTTTAGTGGATCTCTCTTCTGAGTTTCTGTTGTCACTCTGGGAGAGCTGAAATGAAGCTGTTACTCAATGTGCAGCCATTTTGAAATCACTATCCTGTGCCAAGTGTCTAGCCATGCATACACTCTGTACTCATTTTTTTTCTTTACATCACTCAGATTCACTGTAACTTTGTTCAAGCTATACTATTCTTACAGCTGTCTAAATTAATGCCTCATACAACAAGTACATGCTTGTTTTATAGACAAGATTTGCAAATCTAAAAACAATATCTTTAATGGTTTAAGAGGGAACCACAGAGGACAATGTATAGATTTATTAACTGCAAGGGAGCAACATTTTAAAAGATGTGTCTGTTTGAAATGCCAGGTGGCTTGGGGGCAATAAAAGGAGTTTGTGAGTACAAAATGGAATTTTCTGGCTACATCCCTGCCGTGTGCTAACTAGTTTTGATGTGAAAAACTATATGTAGCTTGAGGAAAATGTAACTTTTGGCACCTTTCTGTAGAATATTTTGAGATCTTGTTCAGTTTGCTTTACTCATAAGCTTATCGGTACTTTCTAAACATGATGTACCTTAAGCCAGTCCTGTCAGAACTGGGTTATAAATTAGATGTCTTTCCATACCATTGTTGCACTATTCTTCACTAAAGGGATCTGCTGCCAAAGATAGCTCAACTTCTAGCCAGTATACTAAAGCCTTTAGATTTTATGAGCACACTACATTACATGTATTCTCCCTGCATAGGGCATAAAATGTGATGTACAGACACAAATACTTGGAGCTTCTTTGCTGATGGTCTGAATGCCCATCTGCTTTGCTGGTTACTTAACTGACTTCAGCTAAATTACCCATTGGGGTTTCTTCTCTCTCTTTTTTATCAGTGTTATTGTTACCTGTGTTGATGTCACCCAAGAAAGAAAACTGTTAGTGTGGGAGGCAGATTTCCCCTTAAAGACCATCATGATGGGTGCTTTCCATCACCATACTCAAGACCTTCCTTAGTCACTTATCCTCCCTCTCCATATACCTTGAGAACCAACATCTTAAATTGTTGGATCAGGGTGCTATTGTAGAACCCTCTTGTCCTGAGGGATAGCCACCTTCCAAGAAGGTTAAAAAGTCTAGGCCTGATTCGGTTGTTGTCCAGGCTTCAATGGATGTTTCTGTAGAAGCAAATGAAAGCCCTCAAGAACAACTGGTCCTTGCATCAGATTTCTCTGCTGCACCCATGTTGGAGGCTGGCAGGGATCCAAGTTATCACCATCTTCTGAGGCTTTTCAAATGTCTGCTCCAGACATTGAGGGAGAACCACTGTTGATTATTTCTGAGGGGCCGAGAGAGATTTCTCATATGTTAGCCCAGGAAGAGGGTTCCTGCTGTGATCATTGAATCCTGCCAAGGGACTGAGCTGCTGACGGTTGTTAGGGCAGATGTCCCACTGAAGAAAAGCAAAAGAACAAGCTTATTGCCCCTATTGCTAAAGATCTACAACTTGAGTGGCATGATTTTACTGAGAGCTTGCCTAATGCCTTGATGTCCTTGAAACCAACCTAAGGGGTATCAGTATCTGCTCCTCCCTGGTCTTCCATGCCTGTTAAGAGGACAAGGGAACCAGATTTCTCAGATGAAGACCTAGATTCTGGAGAGTAATCCCTTACATACTCCTCTCAAATTCCTTCTCTAGACTGTGACTCAGAGGAAGAGGATTCTTTGAGCCTGGATTCCCCCTTGGAAAATATATCCATTGGGGATACTGTTGCTTGTTTGGACTACTTTAAGTGGGATTGCTCACAGGTCTCTGACATCCAAATGAGATACTATGAGCTTCTTCAACTGGAATCTCTTAAGCCACCCCCAGTTCCCCCTGTGTTGACAGCACTTTTGGATACCACCTCTGCTGCCTCTATAGCTCCTGACTCTTGGCCCCGATCCATAATGCACCTGACAGGTTCTACAATGGTGCCCAAGAACTGCAAATTCTCTTTTAAATGTCCTTCTGCTGATCCATCTGTGGTTTGAGTCTCAATTGATAAGCCTTCTAAATTTTGGCCTTCTTCCAATCATCCTTCCTTCTGATAAGGATAGTAGAGCTATGGAAAGGTTGGGTAAAAAAGTATAAACTGCTATAACCTTGTTATTTTGTGCTGTTAAGTACCAGACCCACGTGACCAGGTATGTTTTTGCTGTCATTAGTCGGGCAACAAAGGTTGTGCCTGACCTTCCTGATTCAGAAGGGAAGGCTTCATCTCTTTCCCTGCTTGGGTCCACTTCCTAGGGTGCTCGTCACTCCATGAAATGTAGTTACGATGCTGCTGATGCTTCTCTTCTAGGACTGCTGTTTGCTTCAGTGATGAGACATTATTCTTAGCTTCATCTTCTGGCCTTGCCTGATATTAAACCCAAACTTTTTTAGATGCTCCTATTGATAATAAAAATCTTTTTGGGACAGCTGCTGCTGACCTCAATTCCCTCCAGGGTAAGGGTAAGGCCGTGCAGAAACTCAAGCATTTTTCTGTCTTCTCTATGCCCAAATTTTATAGGAATTGCCCTTCTAAATTTGCCTTTGTTCTGCCTTTGTTCGTAGGCAGACTCCCTTAACCTCTCAAAAGTAAGAAGGGGTGCTGGTGTATTCATCCTGATAAGTCCACTTAGACTACTATATCTCAGAAACTTTCCTTTCTAGACAAGCCTGTTTATATTTAACATTTTGTGTCATCTTCCCTTCAGCCAGATCCCCTTGTCTCTCCCAAATTGGCCACAGATCACTTAAAACTCCTGGGTGCTGTCTGTCATTTGTCAGGAGTATTCCATGATATGGAAATCTCTCCCCCTTTTTCATGCATTCCATAGTTTTATCTAGACCAGCTCTCTCTTCACATAGGTTTTGCAGTCTTTTTTTGGATCAGGGCAATAGTCAACCTGTTCTACCCACTCAAGTGGGATGAGGTTTTTACGATCCTCAGAAGGAGGGTACTTGGAGACCAATTCTGGACGCCTCTTTCTGCCCACACTTTTCTCAAGATCCCTTCTTTCCGGATGTTGTCTCTTCAGACTTTGTTTCCTCCTGTTCTCCTACAGGCCTTCTTAGTCTCTGTAGACCTTAAGGATGCCAATCTACACATCCCTAATCACCCTCCATTCAGGAAATGTTTGTTTCTGTTTCTTCCTGTCATTTTCAGTTCTGTGCTTTGCCCTTTGGCCTTTCTACTGCCCCAAGGGTACTCACTTGCTCCTGGCATTGCATTTTGCAGACTTCAAGGAATACAGATATTCCTTTATCTAAATTACCTGCTTATTCAGGCTCCTCCTCCATAGGTGGTTTCTAGGCTATCGTCCCTAGGACCATTATAAACCTGGGCATGTTGTACACTTGTTCCCTTACTGACTGAGTCATATGGTCTATGTTTGCAGTGTGAGTCTATAATCTGTACCAACTGCTGTTATTCAAGAGGGACATAGGTGACACCCACTGAGGTAAATTTATGGTCTCCCATCCAGTCGTTTAAGTTATGCTTAAGTAGGGTCATTGAGGAGCTCATGAATTGGGAGTTTGTTCCAGAGGAATGGCAATCTCTGGAAGATGTACCTGTCTCTCCAGCATATCCTGTTAATGCTGTAGGTTAGGTTAAGATCCCTAGAGGAAGCAAATCTTGTCCAATTTG
Organism: Protopterus annectens; assembly: GCF_019279795.1. NCBI lineage: Eukaryota > Metazoa > Chordata > Ceratodontiformes > Protopteridae > Protopterus > Protopterus annectens. Next base: position 881,129,141 of record NC_056750.1, read on the forward strand.
ACTTGTGGATGTGCAGCATTTCCATTGGGGCAGCATCCGAGACTGCTCTGTAGGCCAGGCACAAGTTGTCTCTCAGCCACCTATAAGATACAGAGTACTTGAACAGAAGATCCTCTCACTGTAGGACATGTGTTGGAAGGCCCTGAATGTTCTCACTGTAAAACTCCTGTGGTGTCTCCAGCTGCTGCAGGTGTCTGGTGAGGTATGTACAGAAGGGAGCATTGTACTCTTAGTGTTCTGAAGATGGGTGAGTACTGAGGAGTTGTAACATCCTTGGCTCTGGATGCAATGCCCTTACTTATGGGATGTGCAAGCATAGAAGACTCCCTTACCACTGTGGACACATGGTGATCAAAGTTAAGGTTGGTATCAACCTGTGTTCCCAAATCTTGCTGAAAGGGAGGATAATGCATTTTTTTTAGTTCAAGTCCATGGCTTTGGCACCAATCATTTTTCTGTGTAAGCCTTTTTGGTAGTATGTCAGTATAATTGTGGGACTCCGTGATTGCACCCAGTTTGCAGTCATCAATGAACCTGGTAATCCACAGGCCATCTAATTTCACCTGGAATTGTGAGACATAGATTCCAAGCAGTATGGGGCCCAGCACAGATCTTTGTGGTACACTTCTGGTAACTGGATACTGGTAGAGGTGGAATCCCCAACTTTGACTGTACTCATTCTTGTTGGTGAGTTGGCTACCCATCTAGTGACATATATGGGTTAATCCCCAGCTGGGTGAGTTTCTCAATGATGCCTGAGTGGGGGATTGTGTAAAAAGCCTTGGCTAAGTCAAGATAGGCTGCATGTACTATTTTGCTTTTATCCAGGGCTTTAGTTATATTCTTGAAGAAGTCCACCAGGTTTAATAAGCATGCTCTACCCATAACGAAACCAAATTGGATCAGGTCAGAAGTTTGAAGGTCATCTGTGTCATTGTGGATAAGGTCCATGATGATTCTCTTCATGGCCTTGCATATAAGCCCAGTTAGGCTTATGGGACTATAGTACCCAGGGTCAGTTTACGGTCCCTCTTTGTGCAAGGGAATTGCTGTTGGAATTTTCCACTGTGATGGGACAAGGCCTGTACTCTGACTGTGGTTGAAGAGAGTGCCAAATGGTTCCACTAGTTCCTGTTTTAGACCATTTAGTAGGCATCCTGGGATGTTATCTCGTCCCATAGAGGCTGTTGTTTTGGCCATGGAGAGAGTGTAGTTATGACATGCTATTTGGAGATACTAGGTGGAGGACTGGCAAAAGGTGTGCTTTGTGGTATGTTTGGTGGGGACGGGGGGGGGGGGTGAAGTTTCCACCAAATGTATCTGCTAGCAGATTGGCAGTGTCCTTGGCTTCAATATGAGTGGTTATCATTCACTACTAGTTTGGCGTAAAACTGGGCCTTCCCTTTTAGCTTTTTGACATAACTAAAGAATGCCTTGTTATTATCCTTGGATAAGGATGCTAGTTTAGCTTCATAATTGGCTTTAGAGGACTTTAGAAGATATCTAAATTGCTTGTTCAAGTTGTGGAGAGTATCCTTCCTCAGCCAAGTTAGTTCCCCCTTGTTCATAGACATTAGTTTCTTCCTCTTGTTTTATAACCTGCTTACACTTATGTCCACTAGGGTGGCTTGTTTTTTTTTTTGTGAAGACCTTGTTTTGATCCATTCAGGTACAGCAAAGTCTATACATTTTTATAGGTGTGTATACAGGGCATTTGTGTACACCTCTCATTAGGAGTCATTGTTGACAGTGGTAGCAAAGGGTTTAAAACTATTTATGCCATCACGTAGGAGGCTGTAGTTTGCTTTGGAGAAAATTTTCATCCTTTTTGCTTCAGGGGAGGTGAGGAGGTCAGGTATGATCATTAGTTCAAACAAGACTGATTTGTGATCAGACCTTACCAGCGAGGGCAACACATGGGGAGTAGGGCAGAGACCACCTATGTTGGGGAGTACTAAGCTTAGTCTGCACCCCCATAAGGGGCTCAACTCTCCTATCTATTCCAGAGCATTTGTATTAAAGTGCAGGAACCATGAGCCAAGCATGTTTTTGAAATCACCCATGACCTAGGATTTTAGCTATATAGTGAGGGACTCAAGTAGGTACAGGTAAGCAGAGGGGTTCTTGTGGTTCATGGTGGGGGCCCTATAGTTAACAATGATGTGGAAGGGAGTTTTATCTACAGTTAGTTGGACTTGGAGTAGCTCTAGGGAGTCGTACTGTTTAACCAGTGTTGAGATATGTTTGTCCTCAGTTAAGATGTATACACCCTCACCTTTGGTTCTTTCATGCTCGTTTTTGAGGCTTGAACATGTGGAAGGCATTATAGCCTTACATGTTCAGGGTGCTCTCTGTGGCCTTGAACTGCACAGACATCAGCATTTTCCAATGTAAACAATGCTTCCATTGAGTGTACTTTCCAATTTAGACTCTCATAGCAGTCATCAGGGTTCCCCATCAATCTCAAGAAGTCAGTGCTTATATCCTCTCAAGATTATATTTTTCTTGGTTGCAGGATTCAGACTATTCCCAAGTTGGCCTCTCTTCCTACCCCCGAGTGTTTTTTTTTTATCTCTGACAGCCTTCTTCTGGTTTCTTTTACCTCTGTCCACTGTCATGGCTGGGGAATTTCTCAAGATCCTGGGGTTTATGGCCTTCATCATTCCCATGCTTCCACTTGACAGGCTCCATACAAGGAAACCTGCAGTGATACTGGAAGTCAGTGTAGCTTCACGAATGCCACCCCCATGGAGTTCCTTTGCTTCCTCATCTCAAATTCAAGCTGCACAGGTGGATTCAGCAATTTTTTCTCAGTCTAGGACTGCCCGTTCATGCTCCATTTCCTTCACAAGAACCATTTATGGGCACTTCTGACCTGGAGTGGGGTGCTTCTTGTGGCTCTGTGAAAGTTCAGGGTCTCTGGCCTCTTCATTGGAGGTCAGACCATATCAGAGTTGAAGAGATGATGGCTCTGCTTCTGGCTCTACAGGCCTTTTATTCCCATTTTCTCCTCAGCAGCCTGAAAATCTTCATGGACAATGCCACCGTGGTGTGGTATATCAACAAGCAGGAATGTGTAAGGTCGTCTTATTTTCTTTGCAAGCTAACTCTTTAGGCCTGGTATCTGGCTAACCATTATCCAGTGACTCTTCAGACACTTAACTTTCCTTCAGAGCACAATCTAGTGGCAGAGTCTCAGCAGGTCAGAACACAGACTCCCGAATGGATGCTTTACAGAGATGCGTTTCTGGATAATGGTCTATTAGTGGGATATTAGGTAATTATTTTTGCTACCCCTCTGTACAGACAACTTCCTTTATTCTGTTTGAGAATACTAAGTTCTGTGACATGGAAAATGGATGCCCTGCCTTTTCCTTGGAAGGAAAGGGAATGTTTCTGTATGCCTTCACCCCCTGCCAAGAATTCTGCATAAGATCAAGCAAGACTTTTCCCAAAATCTTGTTAGTAACTTCTTTTAGCTCAGACAGCATCGTTTTCTCATTTGTATCTTGCCAGGGGCAATTACCACAAGTTACTTCAGTGGGTGGATCTTCTCACGCAAGACAAGTGATCTCTTATCCATACTTGCTGTCCACGCTTTGTATGATACTCTGGCTGATAAGGTTTTGACTTTCTTTATGTACTTCTTTTCTGAGGATTTACTTTGGGTTCTGCAGGAGGCCAGGAAACTTTCTACCAAAAAATTATATATGTCTGGGGGGGGGGGGGGGGGGCATGGCCACGATTGCTGACAGCAGCAACCGGTGAAAGCTCAGTGACTGAAAACTTTTCTGTGACAGAAAATTATAATCAAAATAATTTAAAATATGGAGATACTCATCTAATTCTATTCACTAATAGAGAAAAGATTTATAGCTTCAGGTTCTTCAAAAGCTGTAATATTCTTGTCAATTTCATCTGCTTGGTTACGAGAGAAGAGACTTCAACTTGTGCCACTCAAGAAATGATACTCAAGATTCTTGTGTTTAAAAAAGACATCAGTCATTAATATCAAGTATGCTGTATGTATTACTTAAAATGGGCAAATTGGATGCCAAAATAGAAAGCTTCAAAGAAGATACTGGGAAGAAGATAGAACATATACAAAGTGCAAAGATCAGCAGTAGGGAAGAAGCTTTAAATGATCATGAAGGGAGAATAACTGAAGGTGAGTTTTGGACTGAATGTCTTTTAAAAGAAAATAACTGCCTCCTGAGATGAAATAACATTAAAATTTATGGTATACATAAGTATGAGGGAGACAATGTAATACATTTCTAACCAACCTGGCTACATAAAACATTAAATCTACCTGACTCTTTTGGAATTAAAAGGGCACATGGATCCCTGAGAGTGCTTTTGAAGAAAGAAAACTCACTATCACATTCAATTATAGTTGTGTATACTAAAACAGCATGGTCCTGACCAATTATTAAAATAGGAGAATGTTAGTCAAATTTGGCAGTGATTATTCCAGTAAAGTAACGAGTAAAAGAAAATCCTGTTGATTGCTTATCAAGGAACTTAAATATATTTTGTAAGTCACTTTGGTATCTCCTCAGAGATCAACTTGTTTATTTCTGAAGGAACTAAAATATTTGACACACTGGAGGAGGCATCCACTTTTGTCAGCAAAAGTTAAAATCCTTAATACTGAAAAAAAAATGGATTGGAACAGTATATCCCTCACAAGACAAAATGAGTTGAATTCCTGGAAACTGCTTCTAAAACTAAAAAGCTTAAAATCGCATGACTTTTATTCTCTGATTGGAGGACTTTTATTTTCTGAAACAGTGGATTTAAAGGATTTGTATTAGACTTTAAGCTTAAAAACATATGTAAGTATGTATTTATATTTTAAGCTAAAACATTTTTCATAAGGAATATAAATGGTTAGTTTTATTATATTTGCAGTAAATTTAACTAAACCTGTAAATGTTATAAATGTTGAAATGTTTCTTGCAAGAGAATGTCATTAAATTAAAAGCAATAGAATTAGTAACTTAAGAATTTTATTTTGTTTAACTTGGCTTAGCATTGCTGGGTGAGCTAAATGTCAGATCCAAGTTGTATGCTAATTAGTAGCATTAAAGTGCTGGTGATTTTGTCTTTTTTCCTATTTAACACATGCTTCATAAACTACCTCAGAAAAGAAAACCATGCTTAAAAAAAGCTTAAGAATAAAGGAATGTTTAGTTGTCTGGATTCTTGCTTGCCTTGCTTCTTGCCTTGAGCTGTTCTAAAGATAAAGAAAATATAGGTCAAATTTCATAACTTATGTCTGTGAAAACAGAAAGTAACTTATCTTTTTCTTTTTTTTTTAAGTATATGTGAGACATCTACTTAAAATAACATCTATTTTTTGTTCTTTTCTTTGAAGTGAAAAATTGGTAAAACAAAGTCTATAGTAATGTTTTATACTGAGCTGTTGTGGACATACAATTTGCTTGTATTTTGCTGAAGTTAATGGTTTATGCTGTAGTGTTAAATCTAATATATATATGTGTGTGTGTGTATGTATATATATATGTGTGTGTGTGTGTATATATATATATATATATATATATATATATATATATATATATATATATATATGGGTCTACTTTGATTCACTGAAAACTCATTTCACCAAATTTCAATTCACCCTCAAAAAATCTCTGAAAGCTCAGATCATAAAAACTCATTTCACTGAATCGCATTTCATTGAATGGAAGTACTGTTAGGCAAATAAAATGCATATGCCCTTTTCCCCACTATAGTGTGATCCTGGAGTTGGTGTATATAGTTAGGGGGGCATAGCCCCCCCCCCACCTACTTGGCTTTTATATTTATGAATCTCATTTCATTGAAAGTCAACAATATAAAACCAAAAGTAGGTGGGGGGCTATGCCCACCACACCCCCTAACTATATATACTAACTCCAGGATCACACTACAGTGGGGAAAAGGGCATATATGTTTTATTTGCCCAACAGTACTTAGATTTAGTGAAATGAGTTTTGAGTGACTTGAACTTTTAGCGATTTGATGTGAGTGTTTTGCAATTCAGTGAAATGAGTTTTCAGTGAATCAAAGTAGATATATATTATATATATATATATATATATATATATATATATATATATATATAAATATAAATAAACTGCATATATAAGAAAGGTATGTATACATTGTACATACAATGGCAGAAATGTGAATGTAGAAGATCTCATATAATTTACATAGCCAGTCATATAAAAATATTTCAGAATTGTCCTGAAAGCTGAAATTTGAAGCTGGGTCATGTGAACTTTGAAGCTTTTTACATATTGATGTTTATTAGATTCACTGATACTACCTGCAGTAACTAATTTCATAAAGCAAAGCTGAAATTTGAGTGTTTATATTGATGAATTAGTATAGCCATTTTAATAGAAAGTAAAGTTAAGTTTTCAATATGTTTGATGCCAGAAAGAGAGAATAGGATTTGAATTAAGCACATTATAACTTTTTAATGCAATATAGACTGCCAGTACTTTTTTTAGTCTATGTAAATAGCAAGGCATTCTCTTTGACCTCAGTAATGTACATATATTTATGATTAAGTTTAATAAGATAAAAGATTTTTAAATATTTTGATATTTATCATATTGAGTATTACACAATATTGAGATATATAGACACTCGCACTTTTAATTTAGAGATTTTATTAGATCCATAAAATGTGCATATCTTTTAGCATGAGGAATATATATGTACATTTATTTTCTTTTTGTACCGGACACCTGTAAGTTTACAGGTATCTTTATTTCTTCAGGGTACCATTTTGTTCAACTTATTTATTAAAGATTTAGTAATAATGTTGAGTGAGTGAATAATTTAGGAATATTTAATGGATAATTTATACTGCTGTTACATCAGTATATAATGCAACATTTGCTGAATTATTTAATATTGGTGAGGAGGATTAAACCTGTATGTAGTAATGTTGGAATAGTTTTAAATGGCAAATATACAACTAAATTAACTGTGTCTTATTTTAACTTGTTTATAATATATTAGTCATTGGTAAGCCATGGTAGCTTTTGGCTATTTTTTTTATGAATTTTTATGTATTGGTTGGCAGCGAGATAGTATAGTAGTTTGTCTGTTTGATAGGCAAACTAGGAGCTTTGACATCCATGGTAGATTGTCTTTTTATTAGAAATATATAAAGTTACAGTTGTAGATTTATGTTTGAGTTTTGTTTAGTTTGTAGAAAGGAAGAATTCAAAAGTGTGCAATGTTAAATCAGTGCTGGGGGAATGCATTACAGTCTTACATTTATTCACCATATTAATTGTATATGTCATCTTTAAAAATTATTTTTTTAATACACAGTATGACTAGTTAGCCTTTTGTTGCTGTATAGATTAATATAATTAATGAGATCTTAAATAGAAAAGAAATTATATTCTTGCAAGAGACACACTTGATAACATAATGTAAGTTATTTAAATTTTGTATATCTTTATCATCTGCTTCTTTTAAAAAGAGGAGAGGAAGTGATGTAATGCCTAAGGTCATGGGATCCTTTAATGATCCCAAATGAATGTATATAGTTGTAATAATTAAATATAATGGCAAACTCTATACACAGCTATTTTATTGGATCACTGGAATTGGTGTAAGAATGGCTAAAGAGCACTTAAACTTATACAAAGACATTGGAAGGGTAGTTTAATTTGAACAATGGATTTTAACTGCATGTCTAGTATAGAAGATGTTTATTTCTAAACTATTCATTATCCTTTATCTGATCATAACGCACTAAGAATTAATATGTTAATGGATATAAATAATTTTAGATAATTTATAGAATCCCAGTACATATGATGAAATTAAAAAAAGTTAAGTTATCTTAAAAAAAGTAAACTGAGAATTTTTTTATCTTTGAATGATAATGGTCAGGTTAGTAAAGTTGTACTATGGGACACCTTAAAAATGCATATTAAAGAGAGAATGGGAAGATTGGCTAGAAATAAAATGAAAGAGTGGAATAAAGAGTTTTTAGAAATGCAAGATGAAATATATAAAGTGAAGTCTGAACAAGAAACAAAGAAATTAAATAATACCAAAGTCATAACAAAATAACACAATATCAAACAGCTTTAATGCATAAAGTACAGAGAGCTTTATAAAAAATAAGATTGCACAGTTATGTGATGACTTCAAAAAAATCTACATAGATATTAAGCAAAAAGGCACAAATCAGTAATATCTGAAATCCTCACACTAAAAAGCTTGTTTTCGGACATAGAGGAAATGGTTAGTATTTTTTAAAAATCCATGAGGATTTTAATAAAGATAAAAAAAAATTATGATGTTTACAAAATTGATCAGTAATTAAAGAAAAAAATGTTATTAATAAACTTAGACCAACAAATATCTCTGAATAAGCCTATTACCCTAATAGAAGCTTTTAAAAAGAGGAAAATACTGGGTTAGATGGTTTAAATATGGAATTATATAGTCTGCTTCTGTTTAAATAGTTTAGAATTACTGACCAACATTTTCAGGATAATTCAGAGTGACAGAATAATTCCTCCCTCATAGAATTTTTTTGTAATCTCACTTATGCTTAAGCAAGGAAAAGAAAATCAGTTTCCTCATATAGACCTATTTCATTATTAAATTTAGAGTATAAATTAATTGCTTCTGGCTTCACTACAGGATTGAGATAATAGTAGAGATCAAACAGGATGTGTAGTAAACAGATTAATGTATAATAATATAAAAAGAGTGGTAACTTTGTTAGATTTAGCAAAAGGAATTAACAAGAAAGTGACCCTAATTAGCTTGGATATCAAGAGAGCTTTTAATTATGTAGATTGGAACTACTTGTTTAAAACTTGAAGTGTTTCCATTTCCAGAACAGTTTTTGCAATATTTAAAAACCTGTGTAGAGGATCCAAAGCATATATTAAAATCTGATATTATATTTCTCAAGGATTCACTTTAAACAAAGGCACAAAACAATGGTGTCCCTTGTCCCCTCTAGTGTTTGCATTATCTGTCAAATCCTTGGCTAATTGTAGAAGAAGCAGTGAAAGGATTCTCAGTTAACAAGGATTATCAGTCTATAATACAGTTTTTGCAGATTATATTTTACTAACTATAGCAGATTTAAATTATTCAATTGAAGAAATAGCTGAACTTGAAAAGTTTCAAGAAGTATAGCTGCTGAAATTTTAATTATAAAACCAAAACTTCAGTTTTAAATCATTTACTAGATAGTAGGTTTAAAGATAAATATTATTGGGAAGGAAACAAACTAAAATATTTACGAATAAAATTTATCAACATGTGAATAAGATCATAATTTTTTTTTTAAATAATTGAAGTGATACATTTTTATTATAAAATGGAATGATTTTTTTTTACTTTTGAGGATAGGCTAGTACTTACTAAAATGATTATATACATTGCTCATATAATAGTCAATACCTGACAAAAAACTTTGAAAGAAAATGGAAAAAATGTTAAATTCACTCTTTATGGTGTCCTAATAATCAGAGAATTGCTTATAGAAATTGTATAAAATTATGGATATATGGTGTTATTAACTTACCAGATGTAGAACCTTATTCTGTTGCTGCAAATTTTTAACTGTATTATACATTGGATAGACTCAACTTACACTAGGCAATGGAAAACCATTCAGGATCAGATTTTGGAAACTGAAAAGCTAAGTTGAGAGAAAGATTATAAGTTGGATGTATCTGTCAAATGAACTTGTAGATAATGTGAGTGACTAGGAACTGTTCCCCCTTTATTTGAATGCATGAATGCTATCACTGAAGGTAAATTGACCTACAAAAGAAGTTTGTCCAAGTTTTAAATTAGTTAATTATAAATAATTTTGTTGCAAAATTCTGGCACTTTTTAGATAGTAATGGATTGAGTGACTCAATAAATGGTAAGAATAAAACTTTGTTACTTTTAACAAAGTTAGTCAAACGTTTTCAAGTTTATACTGGAAAGTTTTATGTGAAAATATATAAATGGAATGTTTTGTTTTTTACTCCCTGTAAAATCTTTAAATTTGGTAAAGTAATTTCAGTCTGTTGGAGACAGTACAGATGTAAAAGCTGATAGGACACCCATCTTTATGGATTGTGAAAAAATAAATGTATATTTGGAAGATATAAGTGTGTTTTTAAGGGGTTATTGTCTGACAAATGTTCTTTAACTTGATCAGTAATACTAATGAATGTTCCACTTCCTTTACTTGTAAAAGCCAAACAATAAAAATTATTCTGAAGTCTCCTGGCAGTAGCTAGAAAAGTTATTACAAAAGACTGGAAATCGAATTCAGAAGAAATTTTAAATTTAACAGCAATAATTTATAAAACTGAAAAAGAAGTGATTTAGAGTAAGTTCTATAAATCATACTTAAGATAGCCTTGAAATGTTGATATTAAAATACCAAGACTCTTAATTGTACAATATTACCTTGATGATTTAATGTATTGCTAACACTGTGTAACAGTATGTGATGTTGAATTTATTCCTTCCTTTGTATACATTGTAAATATGTAAATTAAAACATTTTCTTAAAAAAATATAAAATCATGTATGTCTAAATTGAATAGATTTTCTGTTTGGTGCCTCTCTTGTCATCAGGATCCCTTCTCAGTAGGGGCTCATTTGTGTGATCTGCTCCATGCTGGCTTGGCATATTCTTTGGTTATAGCTTACCTGACCGCTATCTCTGCTTGTCTGCCCTTGAGCCCTCTTTTAGCCTCTCTGTTTGAGGTTTAGCGATTTTTTTTAAAGGTGTCAATCATATCAGGCCTTCAAGAGAGCCTATTCCTCCTTCTTGGGACCTTAGTTTTATTCTTGAAAAATTGACTTCTTTTGAACCCATAGCTCATCTTTCTTGCAACTTAGTAGTACTTGGAAGGCTATTCAGCTGTTGGCTCTTAACTTCTGCCAAGAGAGTGCTTGAGCTTTGGGCTGTTATGGCCATTCCTCTTTTTTTTTTTTTTTTTAAATTTTTCACAGGGATGGGTTGTTTCTCTGTACTCATCCTTCTTTTATGCCCATGGTGGTTAGTAACTTTTCGCTTAATAAGTCTGTTTAATTTCCTTTTTCCTTCTTTGCAGTCTGCCAGTGAGAAGATTCTATACACCTTGGACCTGCATAGACAACGGAGATGATATTTAGATAAAGCAAAGATTATTCACAAATCTGAGAGACTTTGTTTCATTTCATATCAGGACTTTGGGTTTAGCTAATTCCAAGCAAACCTTCTAATTCTGAATCTCTAAGGTCATTTGCTCTTATTTCTTTCATGGCAAATGTCTTTCTTCTTAAAGAAACTTTCTGCTAGGGTGCTTGCCTCTTCTGGTGCCTTTTACAAGGGTTTGGGCACTAATTCCATCCTTGAAGTTGCTACTTGGTCCACTGTTTATATTTTTACTAAACATTATAAACTGGTTGCTGTTTCCAGGGGCGAGAGCAGGTTTTGCCAGGGCTAATATTTGTGGGTTTATAGATGGCTCTTTTGTGCCTTCCACCTCCCATTCTTCTTCTTAGCTGTTGGTCTTTTTTTTTCACTGAAGAATACTGCAACAGTGATATTGAAGGAGTTGGTACAGTTGTGTAGAATATTTCCATAATAGTAGATGTTCTTCTCTTCTCTGTTGCAGTATTCAGCCCCTCAAAACACCCCCCCAGTTATGGCTCTTGCCTCTGCCTTTTGTCCTTTTGTTACCCTCCTTGCTGAGGGGCTCTTGCTTCCTTTCCCTTTGGAACTTTTTCTTTGGATGTACATGTTCTACATTGTCTTGTGGAAGTATTTTGTTCCCGTTTGGGAAATTCAAATCTGAATATTTGTGTCCATACGTCACCTTTATGCTTCACACGCAATGCAGGGAGCATATGTGTGACGTATAAAATCTATAAGATCTAAAGTCTTTGTTATGCTGGGTGGATGTTGAGCTGTCTTTGGTAGGAGAGCTCTTCAGTGAAGAATACTGCAACAGTGATTAGAGGGTCATCTACTCCTATTGGTAAGATTTTGCACAACTCTACTTTCCGTAGTGTTGCTAAGGAAGGGAAGAAGAAAAAAGTGCAGACTGATCCTAGTCTTTTAAAGGTGGAGCTATTGACAGCGAACCTCATTAGCTGATGCTTGGCTAATCACAATTTCTGGTTAATGTAATAAAATGAGTGTCTCACAATGGCCATTAGGCACCTCCTCTGAACAGTATTTCCCATAGGTCAGTGCCACCCATTTTGCGTCCCATGTGTTTCCCAGCATCAGACACCTACAAGTCATGCTACATCACATGCATGTACCCAAATTTCTACAAAGACCTAAGACTGGCCCAATGTAAAACACATAATTACAGTTGCATTGCAAATTCTTGGTTTGCTGTGGCTGAATCATGGCAAACTTATTTGTGTTTTTATGTACTAATTTTTACATTGTGGAAGTAACTTTTATATGGATAATCCCCATGTATTCCCTTTTTTGAAAACAAACTCCATACAATAGCAGGACCTGATTGATGAGGCCTTGCTGTTCTGCTCTGACCAAGGTCATAGGCCAACCAAAATGGTTTCTTTCAACAAACATTTCTGTTAATTGTATACTAATGTTGTTGGAGGGACTATGCCCACTTTGCTTCTTACATGTGGAAAGGATTTCTAGGATTATAGCCTCTTGACAATTGTACATATCCACAGAGACATTTCAGTCATTGGAGACCATCTAGGTAACAGAGTGGAATGTCAGAAACCAACCCTTCAAATACACAAGTACCTGCCTTTTCCTTTTTTCATGTTTCCTTCCTGCCATACCTGTTTGTGTAATCAACAATTTGCAGTGACTTTATTTTTTGTTAGGGGTCATGTGACTTTATTTTTTGTTAGGGGTCATCTGTATATTGTTATCTCCTTTGAACATTCTCAGAGACAGAGTACCCTAGGTGATTGTCCCTCTTTTCTTGCTATGGCCTAAGTGTTAAACTCAGGTCACAAATGTTGTGGACAGGTGCTTGGCATCTCTGTGACAGGACTGACCTTCACTCTTGGTTGTATGAGAAAAGGTGCATAGACAAAAAACTGACATTGTAATGTACAGGCACTTAACTTGATTCTTTGTGTGTTTGTTTTCCAGGAAGATGCTTATAGTTTGGAACAGTACATTATACAAGAGTTTACAAAACTGCATTTGTTTCTACATGACCGCGAGCAAAAATTACTCCAACAGCTTAAAAATAACAAAGTAGCAGCTCTTATACAGGTGGAAGAAAACTTTGAATGTTCAAAACATGATGCTGTGGTCACCAGTGTAAAAATATCTAATGCCAGTTTGGAGTTCAGGAAGGAAATAACACTGACTTTGGAAGACATGGAAGAAAATGCCGAAAACCTTAAAAATAATGTTATAGCAACTTGTAAAACCCTGTGTGATAAGCCACAGCCTAGAAAACAGGAAACTGTTGGTTTTCTAACTGTAAGTGTACTTTTCATTACATGTGTTTTATTTTATATATAAGATCGGGTAACTGATTATAGTTTAACAGTGGTATGTTTTCTTTATGTATTGCATAAGTGTATTTATCAAGGATTTTGCAAATAATGTAGAACACCATTAAGGCGGAGCATACATTGTTTAAACTTGTATATATTTTATGTTTGTTTGTTGATTGTAAAGTTCTATCTAACTTAACCCTCATTTAAATTTCTCCAAGTCTTTTGGGTTTCTAATACCATGACAGGAATAGACCCCATTCCTAAGTCGAAGTATCATCAAAGTTCATGAAATTATCATTTTTAATGCTGGCGAGAAGTGCTATTTGTAGCACCTGCAATGTGCCCAGAATTGACTCCTTCTTTTTTCATATGGAGTTACTTGTAATGATAAAATATCCAAATACGATTGTAAATTCTTTTTATAAGACCCATTGCTCCTATTACCACTGGAGCTGTCTGGGCTTCCTTCTTCCACATTGCCCTAGTTTCTGCCTGTAAATCCTTGTATTTTATGAGTTTGCAGTGCCTTGCATATAGAAGGAGACAATCACTGGATATAGCAATTTCAATGATCAATGCTAATTTTCTCATCTTGTCATGGACTACTTTATCTGGTTTTCTTACATGTTGGTAAAGGGTGACTCCATGTGATATAAACATCATCATCTTCTATGTTGCGCTGTGGCTCATGTTTCCAATGCTTCTCAGATACTTTAATAATATGATAATGTCTGCACCCCCGCAATGCAACAGTCTTGCCACATTATTATGACTTTCAGTATACAGTCCTTTTACCATTAGTGAATCACGCGGTGGTGCAGAGGTTAGCGTTATTGCCTCACAGCAAGAGGTTCTCCAATTCGATTCTCCGCTCTCTTCTGTGTGGAGTCTGCATGCCCTTCCCACAGTCGAGTGAATTTAAAGACATGCAGGTAGGTGCGAGCTTATGTGGGGGTGCCTTCTTTGAAGGTTGGGTGCTGGGCTGGCAACTCAACACTGTAAAAATTCACTGCCAATCTTTAGCGGACTGGAGTTCTGCTGTGGCAATCCCTAACCAGGAAAAGCCGAAGGACAGTTTTTTACTCAGCAACAGGATGTGTGACTATTTCTAATTCTGTTTATAAAACCTGAATTTGTCTGTTTCTCCCACATGTTTAATGGAGTTTGTAAACCAGCATGTATGTTGTCCATTATCCTGGACTGCCACTATTAACTTTTCATCTTTTTGTTTCAATTTACCTCTCCTTAACCATTCCTGCATTCGGTTCAGATTGACATGAGGTTGTCCAAAGAGTTTTCTGTACCTGCAACTATTTTTTTTTTTTTACATTTTCTACATTTCTTGCATTCTCATCTGATCTGTCACCTTATACTCTTTCTTTTGCTTTTAGGCTTATTCAGTTTCTGCCTGATTTTTATCCATTTCTGGCTTGATTTCCATTCCCGCTTGAAATTAATATGCTTCTGCTGAGCTAAACAGGGAAGTCACCTTAGACTTATTCTCCTCATGTTTTATAACTTTCACTATGTTTGGTTTTTGTGAGGTCAGCAGGTACGTATGCAGTCCTACGATTGCAGATCTATACATGTAATCAATTTCAAGGATGCCCATGTCTTCTTCAGAATGGGGAATATATAATCTTGGTATACATTAATTTTTCTAAATCATTTGATAAACAAGACATTTTTTTTCTTGCTTTCCTGTCCAACTGATCCAATACCTTTTGGGGGCCAGTAAATCACTCCAAAACTGTAAGATAGGGCAAGAAGAGGAAACTGGTTTATAGCTTGGACTTTGTTCTTAGTTGTCAGAGCTGTTGTCAGTATTAATTTTAGTCTTCAAAACTATTCCCACGTTTGATTTGCATTTGTTCATGTTTTATTTTTGATCCTTCATCCGTTCCCAAATATTTATACACTCCCTCTTGCTGAAGTTTTTATATCACATTCTTGTCCCAAACTGAAGTTTTCTTGGTGCTGTAGCTTTCCTGCTTTAATGGCTGCTTCTGCACATTTATCTAGAACAAATGACATTCTTGTATCATCTGAGAAAGTTTTGACCACTTGTAGTTGTTCTTTTAGTTCCTCATCTGACAAACTGTGCAGTTTTAAGTCATCCACAAAAGGACGACTAGAAGTCTTTACACTTTGTTCTTTTCTAGGAGCCAAGTGGTAGCCATGACCTAATCTGTTAAGTAGACAGCTTAATGGGTTAAGGGCAAGACAAAAGAGCAACAGTGACCAGAGTCACCCTGGAATATCCCCTTGTGAATTTTTATCCCTGGAAAAATAATTTGGCCTTTATCATGGCTTAACTGCTAAGTAGTTTACCACTGTTTCATGGTCGCTGTAATGTAATCAATCAGTGCAGGGTATATGTTATACATTTGTAAGCAGTTTTTTGTCCATGAATGCGGGATGGTGTTAAATGCTTTTTTTTTGTAGCCTATCCATGCCATACCTAGATTTTCCCCTTTTTGTAGTTCTCTGTTATGACAACACCAAAAGATCCTTTGTTCCATATGACTTTCTACTGTTACCCTTTGGTCTACTGCCATGGTTGAGTTTTCTTCTAAATGACTATAAACTCTGTTGGCATCAATTCCAGTGTATAGTTTATACATCATTGGAGGGCAAGTTATTGGTCTATAGTTTTTAGAATAGCTTATAGGTTCGCTGTTAAGGAGGAGTATTGTTTTTCCTGTTAACCAGGTTGGTGTCTCTTCGGGGTGTGCATATAAATAGTTCTTACTCATGGCTAAATGTTCATGTAAAGATGTTAATACTTTTAACCAGAAGTTGGGTACGGCATCTGGACCTAGGGTTTTCCAACTAGGAGCTTTTCTTAATCTTGTTTCAATTTCTCTGGCTGTTACTTTGTCCCATTTCATATCCTATACATTTGAACTTCTTATTCTTTCTTTTACTTCTATCCATTCAGCATCTTTGCTACATTCCATAGGATTTGCTTCTTCTTCTTGTGATGGCAGTTCTATTCCTTTTGCCTTGTTTTTCAGTTGTTGATATTGGTCATCAATAAATTGCTTATTTTTGTACTTTTCCTTTATATTTATCTGCATATCTTCTAAGTTTTTCTGCCTGTGCTGTTATCTTTAGTTTATTATTTGCAGTAGTGCACGATAGGTCCTGATCTGTTTTGATACTGCTTGTTGCTTTTATTACATCTATCTTTGAATGTTTTTGTTAATCTGTTCTCTTTTCTGTACTCTTGTCTTAATTGCGTTGTAGTTTTCTCTATTTGATACTTCTATGATGGCATTTTATTTCTCCCCTTCCTTTTTTCTTACTGCCCTGTTTTTTGTGGTATGATATCATCTGTTATTGATTTAGCTGCACAGTAATATATTTGCTTTTCCTGTCAGTTTTTGTTTGTGGACTACTACTTCCTTCTGCAATGGGGGTGGGGGGTCATCCTGAGCCTAGCCTAACCCCTTTGTAGGAATGTTTCCATGTCTTGAGAATTCAGCTGTCATTTTTTTCTAGTCCTGGCACCAGTCTGCCTACCAGGATTTGGTACATTTTTTTATCCTGGGACATGTGAACCCAGCTGTCTTTTACTCGTGTCCATGATATATACTGTATAAAATACAGTCTATATGTGTTGTCTCAGTGAGATTTTGTAAAAAAAAAAAATATTTGTGAAGGTACTAAGTCTTGAGTATGAATTCAGTCCCAGCAATATTACTCTCCTTTGCTTGCTGATTTTATCTCTTCTTTCGGACCCCATCATTTTTCTGTTTGGACCCCTGAGAAGTTAACATGTATAGCCATTGCAATACACACAAATACACAGTGGTAAGATATGATAGCATGTTTCTCAGTTGTCTGGAATTTTGCAAGACATCCCTAATTTTACCTTATATTTTTTCATGTCTCTCAAACATTTTCTTTTTCTGGTAAATTACTGTGGATTACAGGTAGTCAGTAACGTTTGACATTAGAGTTTTGTTCTTTCTCTTCAGAAAGTGCATCTTGATATAGAACCAGTTGATTTATTAACATTTTATGTGAATTAGAGTAATTAACAGTTGTTTCAGATATTTGGGCCTTTGTCGCCACATTATTTTTAGCTTTTGGCCTGAATTCTTGAACAAAGAAGGTCAGATGTATAATAGATGCGAATACTCTGCAGTGCAGACAAACTATGAATGAATGACTTGTAAACATTATCCAAATGATTAGAATATATTTGGTTATGTTCTTTGAGTCAGTAGCAGGTGTAGGCTGACTGGCTCATGTGTATTGCTTGCACCTTGTGTGCTGTCTAACTGCTAGTTTGAGGCCCATCCTATTTCATTTTCACTTGTACTTTCCCTTTGTGTTACAGTTGTTATTTTGCACATGTCCAGCTCCTCAATCACGCTTTCAATTTAAAATATTTAAACCACATAACTAGTGCTTTGTCATGTTTCCTCTGCTACTTTTGACAGTCCTCCTCTGACTTGATCAATTTGATGTTGCATGTAATTCTGTCTCTGTCAGTAAGTTATGCAAAGCACCAAACTCATTCTTGCACTGTATTATCATAAACATCTACCAACTGCTAAACCATTATAGTTGCAGTGAAAAATAAGTGTTGCATGTCCCAGGAATTAGAAGATTTAACAGCCTACCACTGCGTTCCTGTTGTGTTATTAAACCCAGTGACATTGTGGTCATCTGCCCCTTATGTTAATTTTACCACAAGGTGCCCTCCTTCTCATCTTTCATTGACTCTCACCAGTAAACACCCAAAAGTATCATTTTGTGTGAAGCTACTACTCTTGAACTGTTTCAATTTATTTCCCCTCTTCTTGTGTTCCATAGATGCAGAATAGCGACTGCCCACATATAACTATGATATTCTAAAAGACTCTCACTTGAAGCTGATCCACTTACTGTGTAAATAAGCTAGTTATACGTTGGGTTGTCCTTAACCATCACTGTTTGCACCGCTTGTAGATCTGTACTTAGAGTATATTTTGTCAGCTGTCATTTGGGTAATTAGTTGAACTAAAAGAACACTGCCTGTAACTGTGGAGTCTGATCATGTTTTAGTATCATCCTTGAACTTATTTGTACATGATTTTTGGGGCAGTATAACTACTGATGTTCTTCATGTTTCACTGTTGCAGTCATCACCTGTGGGTTATCCCTGCTGTGGTAGCCCTCGGCCGGCCCGAATACCAGAGTCAATGTTTTTCTGCATTGGATGCTGTCACTTGTGACTGATGTCAGTTTGTCAGTGCTATAAAGCAAGGCAGCCGATGTCATTACATCAGTCTTTCTTGCCATGGAGAGCGAAGCAGAAGCAGTTTGCAAGTGTGCCGGTCGGTCACTACCAGAGTTTGAATTACAGCTGAAAACGTCTAGCTAAGTACCCCGTTGGTGATCCTTTTTTCTTGCACTAACCGAGGTCCGAAAAAGTTAACAATCATCTCGCCTCTGGAAAGCAGATCCCACACAGAGGCTTCCATTCATACTGCATTACTTGTTTAGACCCAGACTATGATGTCCCCCCATTGCCGGTTCTGTGCCCTCTTTAACGAGAACCATTCGCCGTAGGGCTCTTATTGTAGACAGGTATTTTCGTCTTCTGTCTTTGCATTCCGAAATGGTGTCTGTCAGTCAGCATTCTGTCAACATTCTGAAAAAACGAAAAGATAAAGATAGACCACACAAAGCTAAGCCTTCCGACGATTCCACCGGTAAGCAGGTTATCAGCTCTCCAGAATTCAGTGAGGCGCTTTCACAGCCTCTGATACCCAATTCTGTATTGATGCAGGCCTCTACCATGAACTTTTCAGAGTCCAGTATGCTGCAGAAATCTTCTTTGTCTTCCCAGCCTTCATTGGATCCAGAGTCACTACGCAGGCACCGACTTCTGAGGAGGCCTCTCGCACTACCGAAACTAGACAAAAAATGATGACTTCTCTGACTACTGTTTCTCTCAGACTGATGGATACTCTTAAACCTAGCAGTCAGGCCACTCCTAAAAAATCTGTTTCTAGCCATCATCTTGCTCCTGTTCCACCACCCCAGGCAGAAATGCTTAAAATGGCAGAGGATCTCATCTCCCTTATCAGGGGGAGTCAGGCCACTACTTCTAAAAGGAAAATACACCCTTCTCCTAATATTATGACAGAACAGGATTCTGAGGAAATCTGATTGATTATTCAGATTTTGAAGAGAAGCAACAAACTCTGACTGCTTATGAGGATTTAGATGCAGAGGAATCCATTCCTTCTGCCTCCTCACCAGAAGATTTTTCCTTTGAAGAAACCCTTCACACCCTCAGGGAACATTTCCAATGGAAACCTGAAGACTTCCCCCAGTGTAAGAAAAGACTTGACCTGCCCCAGCACAGACGCCTGGGCACCCCCCTCATTCTAGTAGTGGTGGATGATGTTTTCCATGAATCCAGCTTGGCCCCTGACGTCCTCCCTCCTGCTCCCAGTAAACCTGACCAGTATTTCAGAGTACCAGATTCTCACAAATATCTGTACAGAAATCCTGCTGCAGACCCAGCGGTCATTACACAATGACCTAAAGGAGCTAAGACTAGTTCTGCCAAGAATCCCATTCCTTCTGACAAGGAATCCAGACCTCTGGACAGATAGGGTAAAAAAGTGTACATCTCTGCAACCTTAGCTGTCAGAGCACTCAACTGCCAGTTCCATATGTTAAAATATCTATAACACACTTTGGAACTATTAAAACAAAAGATTTCTACCTTTCCTGACTGTGCCATTTCGAAAGAGCTAGCAGATTTACTGCACTCTACTTGTCAAGTGGCCAAGCACTCTTTACACTGTGGATATGATACCCTAGAAGCCTCAAGCAGGGCAGCAGTGTCAGGATCTGTGATTAGAAGACATGCATGGTTGAAGGAACAACCTCTCCCTGATGTCCAGTCTAAATTAATTGATGCACCCCTGGATAAGGACTGCTTGTTTGGAGTAAAAGCCGAAGAGTTGCTTAAAAAGATGGAAGACAAAGCAAAATCTATGCAAACAATAAAAGATTTCTTTCTGGTCCAACCTCCCAGGTTTAGCAGGAACTTCCCCTCTAAACACCGGTCCTTCCCTGCACCCATCCAACAGGACCAAGGTAAGCCCCGCTGGGACAGAACTCCCTGGCCCCTATCCCAGGGCCAGCAGAGAACAAAACAGTGAACCACTTCACCCCCAAGGCAGGGAGTTCTAAGCCATCCTACTATGGCAAAAACTCTCAATGACTCCCATTCCCCCCCTCTGCCTGCATTTTAATCCCCAAAAGCTAGGAGGAGGGCTCTCCCCTTGCAAAGAAAATTGGATTTCAGTAACAAAAGGACCAATGGGTCTTGATCATTTTTCAGGGATACAAATTCTCTTTCCACGAGCTCCCAGTTCCAAGAGAGTACCCAGACTTGCCTCCATCAGTGGGCAGAGGCATTGAAACAGGTCCAAGCTCTCTCCAATCCCAGTGGGCAGTAGAACCTGTCACCTCAGATCAAACAGACTATTCCTCATTCCCAGAAAAGAGGGCACTTTGCACCCCATCCTGGATCTATCCATTCTGACCACCTCCCTGGTGGTCCCCAAATTCAAAATGCTAACTTTGCAGCAGCTGCTGCCCATGCTGACCAAAACTGCCTGGTTAGTGACCCTAGACCTAAAAGATGCCTACCTCCACATCCCCATAAGGGAATCCTGCAGGAAATTTCTGCACTTCAGAGCAGGCTCTCAACACTTTCAGTTCTCTGCGCTACTCTTTGGCTTATCCACTGCACCCAGAGTATTCTTAGCCCCAGCCATAGCATTTTGCAGACCGAGAAATATACAGATTTACCCTTACCTGGACGACTGCCTCATCCAGGCAGAGTGCTAAGAAAAGCTGCTCCAGGACCTCCTCTTTGTCAAAACCCTCCTAACTTCCCTAGGGTTCACCATCAACGAGAAGAAGTCCAAGCAAACACCCTCCAGGAAGATCATTTTCCTGGGAGCATTGCTGGACACAGTATCACAAATGCCCTTCATATCCCAAGAAAAGCAGAGATTCCTGTCTCTCTACTTTACCCAGCTGGCTTCCAGAAGTCACCTCATTGCAAGGAAGTTCCCGTAAGCCTTGTGGTACGTGGCATCTTTCATCCTTCTAATTCCTCCGTCCAGGCTTCACATGAGAAAACTTCAGTGGTATCTAAAAAACCTTTGGTGTCAGCACTCTCAGCCTCTAGAGACTTCTCTCCCTCTGATCCCCTGTATAAGGGTTGAGTTTCTGTGGTGGGCAGTGGCCTGTGCAAAGAGCCAGGATCTTCCCTTCATCCTCCACCCTACCAGGCAGACCATCACCACCGATGGCTCAGATTTTGCTTGGGGTGCTCACCTAGCAGGCAGGTGTGCACAAGGTCTTTTGGATGCCCAGCACCTTCCTTTACACATCAATCTGAAAGAAACCTTGGCAGTACAAAAGGCTCTGACATCCTTCAAACCCAATCTCAGGCCAGGGGTTCTCCTTATCAAAACAGACAACAGCACAGTAATGTGGTATATCAACAAACTGTGCAGGCTAGCCATGACCCTCTGGCTGACAACCTCCTCCATGGGGTTACACCAAATTGCCCAATACCTACCAGGGATCAACAACACCCTGGCAGACCATCTAAGCAGAAATTTACTGGATCCCCATGAATAGCAGCTCCCCAGAAGAATCTTTTTGCAGGTCATTCAGAAGTGGGGACTCCCGAGGTGGATCTATTTGCTTCCCACCTCAACCACCAGCTGGAAAAATTCTGTACCAGGGAGTATCACCACCTAGCATGGAAGGTGGATGCCTTGACCTTCCCCCTGGGACTCCCTCTTTGTGTACACATTACCTCCTCTGCCTCTTATCCCAAAGGTACTGATCAAGATAAGGGCAGAGAGGCCAAAGGCCATCCTCCTTGCCTCAGAGTGGCCCAGGCAACATTGGTACCCCTTACTGTGCAGCCTGACATTGCTACCTTCCAGGCAGCTTCCTCTGATTCCAGACCTCTTGACCCAGATGAGGGGGGGATGTGGCACCAAGACTTGCAGACTCTCAAACTGTTAGCGTGGTTAATACTTTAAAAGCAATCAAGGGGCCCTTGTTAAGCAAACAGGTCCTAGACATTATCACGGAGGCCAGAAGACCCAGCACCAGAAAATCTTACACAGGAAATGGAAAAGATTCTGCTCCTGGAGCCAGTTCAGAGGGAGTAGTACCTCACAACCTTCCATCCCTCTTATTATGGACTACTTAGCTGAGTTACTCAATAGTGGCCTGTCCTTCTCTTCCAGTAAAATCCATGCCTCAGCTATTTCAGCTCATTTCAGTACAAAACAGCCCCTCTTTTCACATCCTTTTATTAAACAATCCCGGAGAGGGGCTTCTAATATCAGACCCCCCAGAAGGCCACCCATGCCAGCCTGAGACCTGAATTATGTTTTAGAAAAGCTTACTTTGCCACCTTTCGAACCTGCAGCCTCAGCAAAATTGAGATACCTGTCCTGGAAGACTGCTTTCCTCCTAGCTATCACCTCAGCCAGAAGGGTTTCAGAACTTCAGGCACCCATGGCCATGGAGCTTTTCATCATTTTCCATGCAGACAGGGTCTCCCTGAGGACTAACCTGTCCTTTATGCCCAAGGTGGTGTCCAATGTAACCCGCAACCAAGGTCATACATCTTCCCACTTTCTTTCCAAACCCTCAAAACAAGGGGGAAAGTATTCTGCACTCACTAGAAATGCACAGACTGCTCAGATACTGCCTGGATCATACTAAACCCTTCAGACCTGCTTCTTGTCAGCTTTGCCTCAGGGGCAGAGGGGAAACCCATTTCCAAGTAAACAATTTTCAAATGGATATCACACTGTAACCATTTCTGCTACAGACTACATGGGAAATCCCCCTACGTCTATTCGTACCCATTCCACTAGGCCAGCCTTCACTTCCACAGCATTCCTCAAAGAAGTCCCCACCAGGGATATCTTGGAAGCTGCCACCTGGACCTCGGTCCATACCTTTACAAAGCATTACCACCTACCTCTTTTCTCTAAGGCTAGGGCAGGGTTTACCTCTGCAGTTCTTGCTGACCCAGGCCTAGGTCTCTAATTTATCCTTCCATCCCTCTACTCGGCTTTGGGAATCCTCCCACAGGTGATGACTGCAACAGTGAAACACGAAGAACATACATTTGTGTACACTTACCATAAATGAAGATGTTTAAGTGTATTCACTGTTGGGAGTCCTGGTTTCCCTCCCTCCTTCCCCCTTGTATTCCCTTCCTTAGGGAGATCTCAGTTTCTTGCAGTGGTTTTCAACCACCAGGACCACTTTACCATATCTCCTTGTGCTTCTGATGGGTTAGGGCAAGAAAAACTGATGTAATGACATTGGCTGCTTTGCTTTATAGCACTGATGACCTGACATCAGTCACAAGTGATAGCAGCCGATGCAGAAAAAAATTCGGCCGGCCAAGGGCTACCACAGCAGGGATAACCCACAGGTGACGACTGCAACAGTGAATACACTCGAACATCTGCATTTATGGTAAGTGTACACAACTGTACTTTTCATGTTTACTGCTAGCCAACTTCTAACATTTACTAGTTCCACTAGAGAGGGATGCATTGTTTATCAAAACTGGAGGCTAAGTGTCTCTCACTCTGTGTCCCACCCATAACCCATTAAACAAGACAGCATAACATAATAACACAGTTCAGCTTCACTTCAACATATGCTGAGGTCGTAAAGAAACTTTCCTTGACCTCCAAGGTCTAGTTGACATCCTGCTAGCTTATGTTGGGCATGTTGTCAAAATGCTAACACTGCACCTACACCCAGGTCACCCAAATCACCTGTACCATTAAGGTCCTATAAGGCATCAGCACATTCCAGGAAATGTGTTGGTCATTAGTAATTACATTTCAAGACATAGAGAGACCACAGTCACCAGGCTGGAAAATGACAAGGTAACAGCTGTGGGTGGTACTGGATTAGGGATCACTAGGGCCCTTAGGCCTCTGTGCCACCCCATTTACAATTACAAGTTTGTAGTTGACCATGTGGAGATGAATGATAGACATTCCACTTTAAGGGAGATGAGATGCAGTCAGACTCTCTGCTCATATCTTTCAAGAAAGCGAGGCTCTGGAATTGAGCAGCATTTTACCGTTACCAAGAATGATGCCGAAGTTCAAGGATAAAATAACCGACTTCAGTAATTGGCTAAGTAAATGGATTCCATTCTAAGAGGATTCAGTGTGTGTCTGCATGGTCCAAGATGGTTAGCCAAACCCTCCTTTTCCAGGGATGATTTGCCCCCGTCACCCACTCTTCAGTTTTTCCTGTTGAATTCTATCTCACAGCACTTAGGCAAACCCATGGGTCTCTGGGCCAATGCAATGATGTCTTGATTGTAGTAGTCTGCATGTTCCTGTTAGAACAAAGATGTCTGTAACGGGAAAGTAAATATGTCACATTTATTCTACTGTTCTGATAACTGGTCAGTACATAGAATAAATATTGAACTGCCCTTTCCTGCATATGTGTACATGCACACACACTTCTCATATAGCTCTCAGTGGTGCCAGTCTCATTACATAAGTAATAATTTGATAA
Organism: Protopterus annectens; assembly: GCF_019279795.1. Classification (NCBI taxonomy): domain Eukaryota; kingdom Metazoa; phylum Chordata; order Ceratodontiformes; family Protopteridae; genus Protopterus; species Protopterus annectens. The sequence goes on from NC_056750.1 coordinate 881,154,266, forward strand.
TTTAGACGTGTGTGTGTATGTGTGTGTGTGTGTGAGCATTTGTTACTAAACTATTTGTTGCTTCTGTCCTGAATAACAGTAATACATATTGTGTGCATATTGGTTTTAAACATTTTAAAGCCTGCTGTTTTTTTATACATATGAAGAATATTTATGCAAGTACTGTAGTGGTACACAACTGACATCTAGACTATAGCAATTTTCAATGTTGTGGTTGCATCTCGTTCCCTCTCATCTTTATAAATATTATCGCTGTAATTACATTTATATGTATTAAAAGCCATTCAGCAATGCATGTAGAAATGGAGGTTTTCTTGCCTCTATGGTTGTTTCTTTCATGTTTATCCTGCAAACTTCATGTATAGACAATGCACAGATTAATTCAGCACGTTATGTGCTGTTGTGTTAAAGAAGCCACGGTGGTGCAGCGGTAGCATTGTTGCCACACAGCAAGAGGTTCTCCCGTTCGATTCTCAGCTAGTGTGCGGGGAGTGCCTTCTGTGTGGAGTCTGCATGTCCTCCCCACGGATCTAGTGGCATTCCGAAGGACATGCGTGAGTGGGAGTGCCTTCGTTGAAGGTTGGGCATTGAGCTGGGAAATCTGCTCTGTGAAAATCTACTGCCAATCAGTGGACCGGAGTTCCGCTGTGGCGACCCCTAATCGGGGAAAAGCTAAAAGACAACAACAATGTGCTGTTGTGTTAAACACCAGAAGAAAAACATTGGGTGGCATTCATAGTCCCTCATTTTGCATATGCGCAACGGTAATCAGAGAGTGCCACTGCACCTTTACATAAATTTACTAAGCACAACTGAATGGTGCTGATTACAGAAAAATTATATGCTGTACAGAAACACCCACAATATTTTTAGCTGTCTGAAACATTGTAAAATGTGTTAAACATAGTCTGTTATGTGACAGGGAAACTGCTTGAATGTAAAGTGGCAATTTTTCTGCTGTTTCTATTGTCTCTAAGTGAGTACAAGCCTGTGCTAGCCTGTACATAACACTAACAGTTATTTGAGGAAAGCTGTGCTCAGCACACCTGTTCAGAAATCAAGTGAAACTGCTAAAAGCTTGTATTTATTGGCTAAGGATGTGCTTAAGTGATCACTTTGACTGGTCTTTTATAAGATTGGAAAAGGAAAAATATGAAAGCTGGAAATGAGGGAAAGAGAAGATGAGGGACACTCAGATGGAAGGCATGAACAGGGTTGTATTGGAGGGGGTGGGAAAAGAGGGGAGGGGTAGCACATTTTTGCAGGGGATAGACCCCCCTATTTTTTAATATGAGAAGTTCAGGAATGAGTACGGGAAGAAGGTGTATGGGAGAGGCTTAAGGAAGAGTTAAGGAATGGATGCAGCATAAAAGATGGACAAGACAGGAGTATTATGGTGGGCCCACATTGGTGAGGGACAGAAGACATACTGATAGCAGACAGAAAAGTGAAAGGGTGAGGACTTGGCACAGGTCACACCCCAGTCACAACCAGTGTAATTTAACATCTGAAGTCATCAGATGCTTGTCTTTAGATAGCATCTCCCACAGCTATTACCAGAAATACCCCTAGTGATGGTATGTGGATGGAGGCCTCTGGTAGCTCAGAGGTCAGAACCGATTGGGTCAGCAAGTCTTCTACCTGCTAGATGGGGGTTTCTATTGGTTGAAGGAGTCTCCCCACTGCTTAGTCAACCTCTACCCTTACCAGGTTCTGAAGCTTGTGACGTTGGCAGCTTTCCAGGCTGCCAAACACCGGGGGAGGGGGGCTTCTGATCATGTTATCCATTGATAGTAGGAAATGAGTGCGTGGGAATAGCCAGTAGCCAGATGCACGATATCTGTGCCTTTTTGACCAGCAAATGCCGCTAGTTTTGGTAAGGGCAAGCAGTTCTCAGCAGGAAATACCCAAGGTAGTAGCAGTTATCACAAGCATTTTCACAGATTACAAAGGTAGAAAGGGCATGACTTCTCTTTTGTAAGGTATATGTGCACAGTGCAGGAACACATAACAAAAAGTTACTATGAAGCAGGCAGGAAACTGCATTGTTTAGATAAGATCATCACACAGATTGCAGCCATTCCTCATTTACATCTCATTACTGTATCGTTTACATACTTTTTTACAAGCTTACTAAAGTAGCTTGGTCTAAGTGTAGTTGTCCTCCATTGTAACTAAGCTGTGCTTGGGCACAGCCAGTGCAAATTCCCACTATGCCTAAGTGCAACGACTATGGATGTTGCCAAATGTTCTGTTCAGCATCAAACCATTTATGCACGGGGAAGCAAGCATAAAAGAAACTCCTACAGCCCTTGAAATGGGCAGACTATTACACTTTAGAATTAATTTTATACTATGGTTTTATATGCTGCATGTACCTGTTATTGCCTATCTTCCTCTCCTCACCAACCCAATTGCTGCGTTATTCACCAGTGTAATTAACTTCTGGAATCAACAGATGCTTGTCTTTGGATAGCCTCTCCCGCAGCTATCACCATCAGTTCCCATTGTACCCCAGTTTCATTGGCCACTCCATTTTATACTTCTGTGCATCACTGACTACTAAATTAATTTCCTTTACTATTCCCTACCTCTTGCATTAATCCAGATTACTCAATATTCTGCGTCCAAGTAGGTGTCTTTCTTTCCTAAACCCTGACCGATATCCTGGACAGCTGCTTCTAGCTTTCCTGTTTTCTGCAGCTGTTTTCCGACAGTTTCTTCAATGTTTCCCTCCAGCTTCCTCTTTTGCAGTCTCTGAATCATGTCACCCAATCCTAACTGATTTTCCGTAACTTAGGTTTTTTTGTTGATGTACCATTCTTCCCGTATTGCTGAACTTGTCCTGTGGAAAAGGAGAATGGAGAGAGTTATTTTTTAACCTAGAACATTCAGAAATCCTTACTTTCACAAATGAAAAGGTAAATGTCTGCTCTTCTATTCCTTTATCACCTTAAATCAGCAGATGCACAAAATGGACCTGTGTCCTTGTAGCTTAATTTGATGCATGGCTAGGATGGGGTGAAGGTGGCAGCTGTCCCAGGTGCAAGTTGTTAGGGACCATGATGGACAGTGCTGGTCAAGCAGAAGTGGAGTGTCAGCAATGCAGTGCCAGTAGTAGTCATTCAATACTGAGGCCAAAATTCATTTGTTTTGACAAGACTCAGCTGTTGTGGCTGTTTAAATAACTGAATGAAGTGACGTTGGAAAAATTAGAAGACAGGAATTTTTTCAGCTTTAGTTTGAGGGGTACCAGTCTGTTGGACTGCTGGGGGGTACCTCTTCCTAACTTCACCTCAAGGATAGAGTGACCTCTGTCTTGCTTCTGGCTAGTCCCATTCACTCCTTTGTTACTATCCTTTGTTAATGTGTGTCCAGAAGTGGGCGGTTTAACTGTCTGTCCTTGGACTCCTTTGCTTGTTCTTCCTCCTCTCTTCCAACAGAGCACAGGGCAAAAGCACTTTTAAGAGAAACTAAAATCCCTGGCATGTAGATAGTCTGCTACTCTTTGCTCCTCCACCTTTATATGGTGGCGTGTTTCTTGTCTTTTTTACTTATTTATTAAACTCAACCAGCCAAATCTCAACATCCCATTTCTGTTGAATTTGCATTAAAAGGACTCCTGAGATTTTTTTTTCCTTTGCAACCAATACCCGTCAGAGCTACTGAAATGATGTGGCTGCCTTTACTCATTAGAATGATAGGGGGACTTAATTCTTAGTTAATGTGTGACCACTGTTGCAGTTTTAGTATAAGAATGTCCCTTCTAGTGGCAGATGTCAGTGTTTCCTACTGAAAATGGCAGCTTTCATATCATTAGCAGTAAAGGAAAAAAAATGAACCACACAATTCATCTCTTTACAGGTTCCAGAAACCTTTGAGGATGTTGCTGTCATGTTCTCAGAAGAAGAGTGGAAGATGTTAAGAAAACAAGACAAGGAGCTTCACAGAGAAGTGATGGTACAGAACTATGAAACACTGACTTCAGTAGGTAAGTGTGGTCCTATCCTATTTAGGTAGATCTTTATTGTGAGAAGTAGGCATGTCCTATTAAAATGCTGTGTCAAGATATCTCAAAATTTTGATAAGTGATCTGGTTCATTGTAAGCCCTTTTAGCCACAGTGACTAATGAATATGAATACAGATGTGCACTTTATAGAAACCTGTTCAATCAACATATTTTTAGGAAGCAGAGTGAAGTTTGAGTACTCTGAGAAAATTAATAAGATGTAGGAGAAGCATATCAAACTCCACACTAACCATAGATGTTGGGCAGAATTGAATCCTGAACCTGGAACTGTGTGGAAGAAACAAGATCAATCATTCAGAAATGTACGCATTGTACTGGAGAAAGATCTCTGTCATCTTATAGCTTCAGATGTCTTAACATAGCTATTTTAATGACTTTCCATAATTAATCTATATAGTCATAAATAATCTTTCTCTGTCCTTTTTAAGAGCATACCTCACATAGTTAAAACATCCTGTAGTTTTTGATATCCTAATTCTTTTTGCGGGTTATATTGTGTATGGCAGATTTGCGGTGGTGGTGCTGCGGTAGCGCTGTCGCCTGACAGTAAGACGTTGTCCCATTCGATTCTCAGCTAGAGCGTCTTCTGTCTGGAGACATGCATGAATAGGTGTACCTTCGTTGAAGGTTTTGCGTCAGGGCTGGCAACTCGGCACGTAAAAATCTACTGCCAATCATTAGCAGACTGGAGTTCCACTGTGGCGACCCCTAACCGGGAAAAGCCAAAAGACACAACAACATTGTGTATGGCAGCTTTGTAAATTAAATCTTTATTAATTCCACCTTTTTGTATTCCTCTCCTCTGCCAGGTTTTTCCACTTCTTCTTTTAAAATAAACAGCAGCCTCTTGTTATATGTGCACTGCCCCTTGAAATACTGAATATTCTGTTTCCTTCTCTTGTCTCAAAGAGATGATAATGTAGAGACCCAGCAGTTATACTTTTATGAAATAATCCATTATTTGTCTTTAAACATACTATTTATTTACATTGTAAAACCTGTTAGATATGCTTGCTCCCTTCCATAAATGATAAAGGGGTCTAGTATTATGAATTACGTAGGTGGATATTTTGGACCTATTTCTGCATGACTGTAGCCAAGATACTATGCTGATTTGCCCTGTGCAATCCCAGAAATGTGCAGCGCACTTAAGGTAGAACTTCTAATGTAGTGCTACAGATCCAATCCCCCTCCCCCAAAGCCAACTCCTGCTTTGGATCCCAGTAGCGTACCAGCCCCACATCCAGTTTTGTCACTTTACACTCACCCTGGGGCTGTCAGATGTTTATGTGGTTCGTAGCATAAAATCACTGGTCTTGAACAATTTTCCTGTGTCTCAGTCTGCACAATGATGACACACAGAGGCAGTAAGTGTAAGGATATAGATATGTGGGATGTAATCAGAAAGGCCTGAAAGGGAGGAACTGCATTACTAGAGTTTGAAGGTAAGATGGGCAGTTTCACAAGTATGCCCTGTACTTTGTTACACTGGTTACCTGAATGGTGACCAGTCAATGACACACACAGGCAGAGTAACAAGTAAGTGTAAGGATGTAGATATGTGGGATGTAATCAGAAAGGCCTGAAAGGGAGGACCTGCATTACTAGAGTTTGAAGGTAAGATGGGCTTACCTGAATGGTGACCAGTCAATGACACACAGAGGCAGAGTAACAAGTAAGTGTAAGGATATAGACATGTGGGATGTAATCAGAAAGGCCTGAAAGGGAGGCCCTGCATTACTAGAGTTTGAAGGTAGGATAGACAGTTTCACAAGTATACTTTGTACTTTAACACTGGTTACCTGAATGGTGACCAGTCAATGACTCCTTTTGCTTTTAAGATGGACAGTGGGTTGTCTTGAGGCAACCACTACACATTCCACACCAATATGCATACTGAGCAATGTCACAGGAAATGCTTCACTGACAAAAGAATTTCAATTTCAAGGATTTTTAGCATTTTTGTTCTTTTTAGTATAATTGGACTTGATCAGAAACTTCATCAGAAAATATATGTATGTCCCAACTTCACATTTTATGTAATAAACTAACACAATCTTATTACAACAGCTGACTTGAAAGGTGTTTTTAAAGTCATACAGTCTAACACTAAAATATATCCTCGATAAATAAATGTTATGGGTAGTAATATGTGATCACATGTGAAATATATAAAATAAAAATAACCTTTTGCAGTGTTACTTTTTAGTAGATAAAATAAATCTTAAGCCTTCAAAATTAAAAATAATAGATATTTTATGTATGTATCAAATAACTAGTTTATATGTAAATCTTTATTCTCAATAATAAAATTGAAGCGTAAGTTAAATTCTATAATTTATAACTTGATAGTGTTTTAAATTTAAATTCATACAACAGTAACTGTCATTCGGCCCAGGAGCATTTGTTGTGTCCAAGCGTAATTGCAACATCACCTGTCTTTATTCTAGAGTAAAGTTCTAAGTATGACCTCTTGAAGAAGCCTTTTTGAGCACAATCGATAAATATTTTTTAAAATTATTGCAGTCCAAAGAAAAAGGCAGAAGACAAAACGCCAGAAATCAGTGGTAAAGGAAGTCAGTGACAAAAAGTAGTACAAAATATCCAGAAAAAGTCAAGACGTCCAAAATGTCACGCATTTATTGTGCAAATATTTCAGGTTAATACCCTTCTTCAGTGCACCACTTTTTCTGGATATTTAGTCCAAAAGAAAAATAAATGTTCAAGATGTACAGAGGAACAAAGTACAGACTAGGCAAAATGTTTTTATAAAAAAAAGTCTCCTGCAAATTATGTACTTTGATCAATGTTAGGCCTTATTTGGTAATTTCCTATGGGGTAGATGTGACTGCAGCTGTCAAGCAGTTGTGTAGTTGGCCATCTGTCTTTCTTGTGATGGATCTTGCATAGGAAAGATAAAGAAACCCGTGTGTGTGTGTGTGTGTGTGTGTGTGTGTGTGTGTGTGTGTGTGTGTGTGTGTGTGTGTGGGTCTACTTAATTTGCCCTAACTTCCGATTGCCCGACACCAAATCACCGAAATTTCATTAGACCGACAAGTATTATTGGCAAGTAAATGGGATATGCCCTCTTCCCCACTATAGTGCGACCCTGGAGTTAGAAAATGTAGTTGGGGGTGTGCAGGGGGCACAGCGAAGCCCCCCACTTAATTTTATATTATATTGTTTAGTATTGCTTTAATATTGCTTAGTAAAACAAAAGTAAGTGGGGGGGCTTCACCCCACACCCCCCATTGTGGGGGCTGTGCCCCCCACACCCCTCTACTATATACTCTAACTCCAGGGTCACACTACAGTGGGGAAGGTCAAATGAAATTTCGGTCACATGGGGTCGGGCAAATAAAGTAGATCCATATATATGTATATTATATATATATATATATATATATATATATATATATATATATATATATATATATATATATATATATATATATATATATATATATTATCTATATAAAATGTGCTATAAAATTCTACTTAAGTAAATATTTCATAAAATTTTAAACTGGATTTGATTGTGCTTCTTCACATCAGGGAAGTGAATACAAGTGAGTACATTGGAGAACTGCTCTACCCTTATCTTGGAAGGCTGTATTACATGCACTGCATTTATTAATGTTACAGGATAACTACATGTAGTCCTACTTACAGACATAGGAAACCAGAGATACCCTTATCATAGAAGGCTGTATTACATGTGCTGCATTTATTAATGTTACAGGATAACTACATGTAGTCCTACTTACAGACATAGGAAACCAGAGATACCCTTATCATAGAAGGCTGTATTACATGTGCTGCATTTATTAATGTTACAGGATAACTACATGTAGTCCTACTTACAGACATAGGAAACCAGAGATACCCTTATCATAGAAGGCTGTATTACATGTGCTGCATTTATTAATGTTACAGGATAACTACATGTAGTCCTACTTACAGACATAGGAAACCAGAGATACCCTTATCATAGAAGGCTGTATTACATGTGCTGCATTTATTAATGTTACAGGATAACTACATGTAGTCCTACTTACAGACATAGGAAACCAGAGATACCCTTATCATAGAAGGCTGTATTACATGTGCTGCATTTATTAATGTTACAGGATAACTACATGTAGTCCTACTTACAGACATAGGAAACCAGAGATACCCTTATCATAGAAGGCTGTATTACATGTGCTGCATTTATTAATGTTACAGGATAACTACATGTAGTCCTACTTACAGACATAGGAAACCAGAGATACCCTTATCATAGAAGGCTGTATTACATGTGCTGCATTTATTAATGTTACAGGATAACTACATGTAGTCCTACTTACAGACATAGGAAACCAGAGATACCCTTATCATAGAAGGCTGTATTACATGTGCTACATTTAGGAAACCAGAGATACCCCTGTCATAGAAGGCTATATTACATGTGCTGCATTTATTAATGTTACAGGATAACTACATGTAGTCCTACTTACAGACATAGGAAACCAGAGATACCCTTATCATAGAAGGCTGTATTACATGTGCTGCATTTATTAATGTTACAGGATAACTACATGTAGTCCTACTTACAGACATAGGAAACCAGAGATACCCTTATCATAGAAGGCTGTATTACATGTGCTGCATTTATTAATGTTACAGGATAACTACATGTAGTCCTACTTACAGACATAGGAAACCAGAGATACCCTTATCATAGAAGGCTGTATTACATGTGCTGCATTTATTAATGTTACAGGATAACTACATGTAGTCCTACTTACAGACATAGGAAACCAGAGATACCCTTATCATAGAAGGCTGTATTACATGTGCTGCATTTATTAATGTTACAGGATAACTACATGTAGTCCTACTTACAGACATAGGAAGCCAGAGATACCCTTATCATAGAAGGATGTATTACATGTGCTGCATTTATTAATGTTACAGGATAACTACATGTAGTCCTACTTACAGACATAGGAAACCAGAGATACCCTTATCATAGAAGGCTGTATTACATGTGCTGCATTTATTAATGTTACAGGATAACTACATGTAGTCCTACTTACAGACATAGGAAACCAGAGATACCCTTGTCATAGAAGGCTGTATTACATGTGCTGCATTTATTAATGTTACAGGATAACTACATGTAGTCCTATGTGTAGATGTAGTGGACATGTTCCATCCTTACCAAAGATGGTTGTATTGTATCTTTCTTTCCCAATATATATGGGCTTGTCAAAGCTGATTATTTTCCTTCACACCCAAAGTCATAAAATCAAAGTTATTGCAACAAACATGATAGAATTACAAATGTTTTGACATGAATGCTATACACATAAGGAAAAACATGCAAAAAAAGTTCACAAGAATAATTACAGAAGATGGCGTAAACAAAATTATTTTGTATACATTGAATAGAGTTTTAACAATAGATGTTGTGTTCACTTTTCTATATTTACAAATTTGAAGTAAATATGTACAGTAGCTAATAGTGAACAGAAGTGTGAGGTGATGGGACAAAGATGAAGTTGGGGGATGGCTGTTAAAGCTATGTGAAGATGGTGTTTGGCTTTGCCTCACTACTTAGCTACTTTACTGCTGGTGCTATGAATTTGTGTGTGTTATTTTTGTTTAATATGTTCTTCCTCCTGTAGGAAGCTTTGGTAATTAAGATGCCATTTATTTATTTAGTATTTCATGACTGGTTTGAGAAACACAACTGCTTTGTTTTCTTCTGCTGGATTAGTTGCTGCGTTTGAAGAAGGCAACTTCATGGTATGTTTTATTTCACTGGACTTTATGCTGTTGCTGGTAAATTTCAGCTGGCCAGTTTTCAAGCACCTGGACAAGATATAGTGACATTGTCATGGTGCTACCATTGGGTCATTCTTGTCATGGACTTTTGCATCATTCTGTTATGCTTGTAAATGATGCTTTGGAGATCCTGTTTGACTTTGAATGGCTGTTGAACTGTTCAGCCCTGGACTTGTGATCTTTTATGTATTCCTTGCTTTGTGTGTTGTTTGTTCAGGGACTGTCTGGAATTTGTATGGTACTTAAATTTTTGTGCCACCTTTTGTATTTATTATTATGCAGTGCATTGAAAGTTGTTAGGTACTTACTCCAACAAAGTATCATGGCTAATCTGTAACTCCATTGTTGTTGTATTGCAATGCATTTTTTGGTTGCATACAGTTCATTTTGCACCTACATGATCAGCTTTCTGCTGCAAAATGTATTTCTTTTCTTTGCAAGCCATCCACCTAAGCTCAAAAGGGAACATTAAAGCTCTATTACGTTTTACTTTTTCAGGCTTGTAAGCCTGTGCAAATTTGAATTTGATACAGTCTCATTTACTTGTGTCTGAGTGTTCCAGGAACTTCAGTATCTGCTATATACTGTTGAAATTTTGGATGCATTAAGCTACATTTTTTTATGGAAGCTTTAATACTGATGATTGTTTGGTATTACTTAATAGCTGAATTTCCGTTTAGAGTACTTGAATATATATGTTTCATTTATATTGTATGCATCAGTTTTGCAATTTGTTTCTTCTATGTGGTTGTATGCCTTGCCTCATTTTTCTGAAACACCTTGGGGGATCACCTGTGTAATAACACTGAAGTTGAAGTTAGTGGCATGTGAGATGCAGAGGTCAGTGTTACTGGACCAGAGTTGAAATGAGGAGAGTGGAAGACTGGGTTAGACAGTGGTGTGAGAGGTTGGAAGAGGCCCTTAGAAGTTGGGGAGTAAATATTACAAAGATGTGATCTGAGAGTCTAAGAAGGTAATTTAAAGCTGATATCAGGGAATGAGGCGTTTGCAAGCAAGTGCATTTAGGGTAGGATTGTACATGATCAAATAGTTATGTGGTTAGCAAAGGTAGGTTGTTTGAGGAGGTAAAGTTTCACCATGTGGGCTGTTGCAAAAGGGTATGTTGTGTTGTATTCATGTAAAACTGTGGTCTGACCAGGTGTGCCTGAATTGTGGTACTCACAATGGGTGGGGAATTTCAGTTGCTCTGAGTTTACTCGCTAACAGTGGATAGAATTATTAATGATGTACAACGTGGTTACAGATAGGACCATTTATGTAATGGTAGAGCATTTACATTGTCCAGCATGTGGTAGAACTGGCCACACTGATCAGAGCTGTTTATGAACTGTCATCATTTTTATTGGGAGTCGCGTAATTTGATTGTGGGGTTGTTTCCAAGTATGATAAGCTGCAGTATACATTGTAGTTTTGGCTAAAACATATTTCTTGTTATGGCTTTTTAAGCATCTTGCATAAGTTGACTTGTAAATGTACATGTCATTTTTAGGTTATTAAGGACTTTTTGTGATTAATTCTTTCTGTGTGATGATAAAGGAGAAATTTTGATCAGGGTGTATGACTAGGCATTCATAACTTTGTAGGGGTGTAATTTCGTTGTCCCACAGAGCTGCAGGATCTAATGATTTACTGCAAAAGATAATTCGGGGGTCCAAATATTATCAAAAACTTTAAAAAAGATGAATACTGTAAGTTTGTGGGCATGTACATCAAATCTGTAGAAGCTTTTCTAGGCCATTGTATTTAACTCAGTAGAGGGGAAAACAGCAATAATTTGTGTAAGTGATCATCTCAAGTTGTGGGACATCAGCTAGAGAAGTTTATAAACAAAGAGAGGAGAATGTGATTCAAAGAGATTTGTGGAACTCCTGTAAGAAGGACTGTAGCTTTCGAATATGTGTAACTAAACTATACATTAATTAGTCTTCTAAATATGTAAGTTCTAGTAGTTTGCTATTATTTTCAGCTCTTGCTGGCATTAACGTTCGACATTTGAACCTTTCCTGGCAGCTGACCCTTTTTATATCTGCTACTTTATGGTTTTGTGCCCCAGAACAGTGTTTGGTATACCTGCACTTTCCATTGGACTACTATTTTAACCATATTGTAGTTTTACTTTGAACATTAGAGGCAAGCAATAACAGGACAATAAGAGAATAGCCATATAGACTTTTAAAAAGACCCTTGTAAAGCACTTAAAAATGTTGACCCTCCTGTACATAACTTTGGTGTAAATTTATCTACCCATCCAGTCCTCATGATTAGCTTTAAAGGTAACCAAAGTAGTACTTTGACCTGTAGTGGTAATGTGTTCCATTGACTCGGAATGCCTCTGCATGAAGTTATGGTCCTATATTAAAGGTCATGCATCAGTGTTTTAAAACTGCACCTGTGAGGTCATGCTTGTCAAAGTTACTCTAAAGGAAGTCTGCAGTTGAATCTAGTTCTGTTAAGATATTTAATGTTGGATGGAAGCCATCTTGGGTATTAGGATTCTGATGAGTTAGATGCGTGTATAAAATCGCTGTTGATTAGTTTTAATAGGAGCCTGATGAGTAATGTTATGATGTTGTGTTTTTATGTGCAGGATACAAAATCCCTCCTGAGAAATTGTTGCTGCTGCTTAAAGTTTATCATGATAAACAGTTAAATGATGATGCAGAGGGGAACAGTAACACAGAAAAGGAGGTGAAGCGTGAAGATAAGCTCAGCAGTAAGTGAAAACTTTATTAATGATACAATTTGTAGGAATTTGATCTCTGATATTAATAGTTTTTGAGGAAACTGCGAGACAATTCATAGAGCTGTTGCTGAGTGATTCATAGATTAGTACTAAGCTAACTGCCCTTGCAAGCCATTTTAAGCTTAGCCAATTATCCCTTGTGAGACTCAAACCCTGCACCTTGTGTTTGTAAGGCAAACACCTTAACCATTAGGCCACTCTCCCAACTGAAAGACTGAAGGTAAGATGGTATGAAAAGGTAATGGTAACATGTTAAATGCATTTCTATAAAGTTTCATTTTTAATGTAAATGGGTCAATCAAAATAACGGTAGCACGAAATTGGAAGGCAGTGGATTCAGTGGAAGACATGATGATATTATGAACAAGACTGTTTGATTTTTGAGAGTTTCTCATAAAAATTCAGAATTTGGGCTCTGTAAGCAGTTGCAAAGCAATGTCTTTAATAGAATTTCTCACGGTAGACAAGGTTAGGTATACATCATAACTTTCAGTGTTTTTTAACCCTCCAGTTCCGGGTGTTAAAGTTTACTAGGGTTTAATGTAACATTGGTCTTGGTGCATGAATATGGATATGAGGCTGCGCCAGAGGTGATATTCATTCATTGATTAAGTTAAGAATGTATTCATTGATTCAAGACAATGTGTTGATCTGTAAAATGTGTTTTATTTGATTATTTTTCTGGTGAGAAGGGCAGGGAATATTAACTGTATAAAAAGATAATTAGAGTGTTAACTACAAGAATGGATCATTTAATTGCATGGTCCCTGTTCTGTATCTCTGTAGTGTATGAAATATATGGGTTTAATCTGAATAATAATCAGTAATTCATAGAATTTAAAATGAAGCTGTGAAATCACACATCCCCATCTTCTACTGTTGTGTAGAAAGGTTGACTTAAATGTGTACCTGTGCAGCCATGCTAACTGGATAAAGGATAGTGATGTACATCCTAGATGAAGTTTGATAACATCTATATTAGCCCCACAAGTACTCCCAATGTAACCGTACTTAAATGTGTACCTGTGCAGCCATGCTAACTGGATAAAGGATAGTGATGTACATCCCAGATGAAGTTTGATAACATCTATATTAGCCCCACAAGTACTCCCAATGTAACTGTACTTAAATGTGTACCTGTGCAGCCATGCTAACTGGATAAAGGATAGTGATGTACATCCTAGATGAAGTTTGATAACATCTATATTAGCCCCACAAGTACTCCCAATGTAACTGTACTTAAATGTGTACCTGTGCAGCCATGCTAACTGGATAAAGGATAGTGATGTACATCCCAGATGAAGTTTGATAACATCTATATTAGCCCCACAAGTACTCCCAATGTAACTGTACTTAAATGTGTACCTGTGCAGCCATGCTAACTGGATAAAGGATAGTGATGTACATCCTAGATGAAGTTTGATAACATCTATATTAGCCCCTCAAGTACTCCCAATGTAACTGTACTTAAATGTGTACCTGTGCAGCCATGCTAACTGGATAAAGGATAGTGATGTACATCCTAGATGAAGTTTGATAACCTCTATATTAGCCCCTCAAGTACTCCCAATGTAACTGTACTTAAATGTGTACCTGTGCAGCCATGCTAACTGGATAAAGGATAGTGATGTACATCCTAGATGAAGTTTGATAACATCTATATTAGCCCCACAAGTACTCCCAATGTAACCCGTGCCAAATGTGTACCTGTGCAGCCATGCTAACTGGATAAAGGATAGTGATGTACATCCCAGCTGAAGTTTGATAACATCTATATTAGCCCCACAAGTACTCCCAATGTAACTGTACTTAAATGTGTACCTGTGCAGCCATGCTAACTGGATAAAGGATAGTGATGTACATCCTAGATGAAGTTTGATAACATCTATATTAGCCCCACAAGTACTCCCAATGTAACTGTACTTAAATGTGTACCTGTGCAGCCATGCTAACTGGATAAAGGATAGTGATGTACATCCCAGATGAAGTTTGATAACATCTATATTAGCCCCACAAGTACTCCCAATGTAACTGTACTTAAATGTGTACCTGTGCAGCCATGCTAACTGGATAAAGGATAGTGATGTACATCCTAGATGAAGTTTGATAACATCTATATTAGCCCCTCAAGTACTCCCAATGTAACTGTACTTAAATGTGTACCTGTGCAGCCATGCTAACTGGATAAAGGATAGTGATGTACATCCTAGATGAAGTTTGATAACCTCTATATTAGCCCCTCAAGTACTCCCAATGTAACTGTACTTAAATGTGTACCTGTGCAGCCATGCTAACTGGATAAAGGATAGTGATTTACATCCTAGATGAAGTTTGATAACCTCTATATTAGCCCCACAAGTACTCCCAATGCAACTGTAGGAATGTGAGGCTTCACATTCATTATAATGTAGGCATCTTTTGTTATCCATCCCTCTAGTCTCTGTAACCCACCATACCCTACCTTGCTGTACTGAATCACTTGATTATGGACATCAGCCTAACATGGTACTCCTTACCTTCTTACAGTATTTTTTTACACAGCTGCAAGTTTAACCTGCAATATTAGACCCACTTATCACACAGATGAAAGCCCCCCCCCATACAGTACTAGCCCCCCCCATACAGTACTTTGTTGCACTGAATCACTTAACAAAGCTGAAAGCCTAACCTGTCAATGCCTGTCTTTCTGTAATGAATAGTTTATTTACAGAGATGAAAGTGGAACCCAGTATACCCTGCCTTTCATCCATCCAGCCATACCAAACATCTATAGTAAACTTGTGATGTGCCACAGTCCATAGAGTTTACTAGGCATTCCATATCACTGACTGAATCACATGCACACACACACACACACACACACACACACACACACACACACACACACACACACACACACACACACACACACACACCACTTGCATACCTAGAGATAATTTAGAGTCCCCCAGTTTACCCACTGCATGACTTTGCAAGGTAGAAGGAAACTGGAGTACCCAGAAAAAAAAATGTGAACCCAAGGAAGATTAGCAGGGTCTGCACAGAAGGCATCTCAGCTAAGAATCAAACCAGAGAACCTCTTGCTGTGAGGCAACGTTGCTGTTCCCTACACCACTGTGCTGCCTATACCCTACCTTTTCCTGAATCATTTGTCTAAATGTATAAAAGCCTAACCCATCTTTTCCCTACCTTCTTCAGTATTAAATCATTTGTTTAGACAAATGAAGGCCTAACTCACCAGCTACACTTTTCTCTACTTGCTTTTTGTGTCTTACTCTTCTTACTAGCAAACTTATCCCACTCCTACAGTAGGCTATTTATTCCCTAATAGTGGATAGCACCACTGGTTGATTCTTGTTCCATTGCTGGGGATATCATCCCAGCAGCCATGGAGCTTATTTTATCCTAATCGGCTTCCTCAGTATGAAGACATTTCTGTTAGGTCCTAACACTGCCCCCTGTTGGCTGGTGTGAGCACCTACATCAACAAAGGGTATCCTACACACTCCCCACGCATGCTTGAGATCCCATCATAAGCTATTGAGTATTGCCATCACTGGCTTGGGATTGCCAATCCCACATTCCTGGTCCAGGCTATATCGATGCTGCACAAGTCAAGGCTTGTATAGTGATAATCGGCTAAATGGAAGCCACTCCTGCTTCATCAGATGGTAAAACAGTATCACACCCCTGGCCCACTCTGCTTTTTCAATGCCTTTATTTGAACTAGGGTCATCTACCCATAGTCGGGGCTTTATGCCCTGTATGCCACATAGCCAGGCTGACCCACCATCCCTATGAATTGCTTGTCTGTACAGATGAAGTTGTTCTCAGTCATACCCCACCTTGTTACAATGAACAGAGTATTTGCACTGCTTATGCTTGTCAGGCTGCAAATTAAGATGGGATGTTGCATGCTTTGACAATGTATGTATACAAACTCCTGGCATCAGTGTTACATGCTTTAATGACCATGTGTGTATACAAATTTGTGGCGCCAGTGTTACATGCTTTAATGACCATGTATGTATACAAACTCATGGCATCAGTGTTACATGCTTTAACAACATTGTATGTATACAAACTCCTGGCAACAGTGCTTGAGAAACAGCAAAAAGGTTTGGATAAAATGGCTGTGAGTGACATTACAGTGCACATTGCCCATCAGGTGTGTCCTGACCTTATGCCATGCACCCCTTAGATCATTACATGCTTGCAGTGTGGGAACTTTTGTACTGGTGGCCAGTATTTCTGTTGCATATACCTTGCCCTTATGCCACACATGCTGGCACCTTCATACAGAGCCTTTGTAATACACCCAATACCATGTTTATGCTCCAGAAGGTGGGAAACAAATTATTGATAATTGATGTTCTTACATAAGAACCTCCATGTAGCAAGGTTGGTAAATGTGAGATTTGTAATTAAGAATCTAATGCTAAACAACTTTGTCACCCTTTGTCATTTAAAAATGAACAGAGCACTTCAGACATGCTCACACACCCGCATAAATTACGGAAAAAAAAAGAAAACCGGTAATTTGAAAATCAACCCCAATTAAATTACTTTTATTATACTAATGCTTGTTTGCAGCTGACAGAACAATACCATTTCTTTTCATAAGAAGCCTTAGGCAGAACAGGAAATGTTCAAGGTTTGGATTTTGTCTTTTGTCATCTCATAATCATCTAGTGACCTAAATGGGAACACTGTTTACTAATCCCATACCACTGCTACAAAAAGAAGGACTGGGTGAAGGGAATCTCATAACTGGGCTAATGACCTTTCAAATGGTGTGGATATTTATCTTATGTGACCAATTGCTGGTGGATTATTTTCACTGTTCTGCTGAGGGCTTGCACAATCCATTCAAATGTAGATTTACAGAAGATTGAAAACACACTTCATAAGCATTCATGCAGAAATTCTTACTTGAGCCACAGAAAAAGAGGGATTTTTATGACAGGTTATATAACTGATGAATTTGAGACTGCCTTCTTTGTAGTGCCTAATTATATAGGGTTTAGTGCCTAATTATATAGGGTTTGGTGCCTGTGATATGAATGGAAAACATTAACACTCTGTACTGATGTGTGTCCATCCTATACTTCAGAACCTTCTGCAAGGTTGTCCTGGAAGTATGTTATTGCTGTCTGGGAACACCTCTCTGGTCTTGTACATTAAGTGGCACATTGCTGAAATAAGCCTTCTGGTGCTCTGTTCAACTAGGGAGATGGCATTTTCTACATTGCTTAGTGAAATTTAGGGGCATAAAGTTGTATTTCTTTCTCATGTTCTGTAATCCGCATATATTGAAGGTATTGTTACACTTAATTATAATTAAATGTTCTTGCATGATCCAGGGGATAAAGATGAGATAAAAGATGAGTTTGGACAAGAGACTGTAGGGAGCATATAAGGTATTTAAGGAGTAAGCTTGAGGTCCCAATGGTTTCCGAATTGATTTCTATAAGACAGTGAGACTGAAGATAAAAGGTAAATTGACTAAAGTTTTTAATATATTGGAGGATTGTAGGTTAGGAGCTACATTTAAAGAAGCTACGCAAGTGATTTCTAATTGATAAAATAGAGATAAAACTGATATCAGGACAGGCCTTGGGTAATTCACGGATACATGTTTTTTCCCAAAGGGGATAACTATACATTTCTTGGCATTGAGCTTGAGCCCATGGCTCTGGCACCAAGCATCTGTTTCTGTAAGGCCCTTTTGTAGAGTATCCACATCATTTGGGGATTCAATAATGGCTCCCAGTTTGCAGTCATCTGCAAACTTTGTTATCCAGAGTCCCTTATTGTTGGCCTGTACTTCAGAGAAGTAGATGCCAAACAAGAGCGGTCCCAGGACTGAACCCTGAGGTACTCCACTTGTCACTTGCCTGGAGCTGGATTTGGAGTCGGCTACTTTTACAGTGTGGGTTCTATCAGTAAGCCAGTTAGCAACCCATTGGGTGATGTAAGGATTAATGCCCAGCTTAGTAAGTTTATCTATGATTCCAGAGTGGGGGATGGTGTCAAAGGCCTTGGCAAGGTCTAGATAGGCTGTGTGGACCACCTTACCCTTGTCCATGGCTCTGGAGACTGATTTGAAGAAGTCAATCAAGTTCAGGAGACGAGATCGGCCCTTCACGAACCCAAACTGGGTGGGGTCCAGTGTTTGAAGGTTGCCAATGTCTTTGTTTATAAGTACCATGATAATACGCTCCATGGCCTTGCAGATAAGGCTTGTCAGACTGATGGGGATGGTAGCTTCCGGGATCCAAGGTGGATCCCCCCTTGTGGAGTGGGATAACTGTAGCTGTGCGCCACTCAGTGGGCACGAAACCTAAGGTGAGGCTATGATTAAACATGACACTTAGGTGAGGTGCCAGTTCATATTGTAGTTCATGTAGTACACAGCCCGGGATGTCATCTGGTCCCATGGATGCTGTATTCTTAGCTTTGGAGAGTGCATTTTGTACCTGTGTGGCCGTTATTACTGGAATTTGGCAATCTTCCGGTATTGAGATGGGCCATTTAGGGGGTGAGAGGGGGGTGAAGTTGGCACTGAATCGATCTGCCAGGATATTGGCAATATCCTTGGGATCAGTATATTTAATGCCATTCTGTTTTAATTGGAGAAGACTGATTACTCCAAGGGGTTAAATGTCTTTATAGGATTCTGTAGATGAGTAGTAATTAGTGATGAGCTATCTGAGAAGGAAGTGACATGAGATACGTGTCAGGGATGCCTGATGTCACCTAGATTGTTTCTTTTGTGTAATGAGTACAAGGAATAAGGAATATTGAGAAGGAGACTAGTAAAAGCAGTATCTTTTTACCTGCAGATGATGGTATTTTAGCTACGGAGAAAGCAGACAAATTTTATTTGAAATCTTGAAGTTGTTTAAGGAATTTGGGGAGGACTGAGGTTTAAAAATGTATTAAAATATCTCTGCCTTGTTAGAAGAGAGAAGGGAGGAAATAGGTTTACCTTGTGTAGTGGGAGAGAGGAAATCGATTAACCTTGTGCAGTGGGATGGGAGAAATATTTAGATTTGCAGGAGGTGGCATCTATTGGGGAAGTAAATTAAGAAAAGCTTAAAAATAGAACAGGCAAAATTTTATAGAAGTGACAGGAAAAGCAAGTACTTTGGGGGTGGTTAACATTAATTTAGATAGTGCTATGTCTTTTGTCTCTTGTAGTATATCTGTGGAGATGCACATTAGGCTGTAAGAGAGATGAGTGGACAACATTCTTCAAGTGTGTGATTGATTTACATGGAGGGAAGCAGGGAAGAGTTGCAAAACAGACATTAAGTATGGATGGACAATTGGTAGTTCAGGGAACACCTGCTGTTGGGTGATAGGTTATAGCTATTAATATTGCTTAAAGATTAAGGGGTTAGGATGGGGGCTTCATCCACTAGGGAGAGGGTTCAAAGGGAGGTATTTGGGATATATTAATCAGTAGAGAAAGGAGCAGATAATATTGATGTATGTGTACGAATGTATCAATAGGAATACTGGGGGCTTGAAGAATACAGAACATTTGCAAAGATGTAACAGATAAGGGGGAGAAAAGGAATATGCAAATGGGAACAGTCAATGGCAAGGATAATTGCTGATCTTGTAGGTTCACAGGCAATTACTAGGCTACGCGCTCCAAGCCCGTACAATTCTGTCCAGTTTTACCCAGATTTTGCCCAATTTTCTATTCATAGGTGAAAGATGAAAAGAGTCATCAGGTGGGGTTTTGACAATTTTTTTACAGACTGCCTCTGTTCTTAAGGGACATGGGTGCCACTCCAGGAGTGAATTTGCGATTTTTCTGTCCATTGGTCCAGATTGCACTTTCAGATTGTCAGGGAAGGGCTGTGCTCACATAAACAGGAAGTCTGTAACAGAAGAGGGGTGATGTCTGGGTCACATATGTGTCTCCAGCATGATCTATTCATGTCAGAGATCCGGTTTAAATCTTTTTGGCGTGAGTAAACCTCATGCAGTTAGTTTTGCGAATATGCAACATTTCTATCAGGGCTTGGTCAGAGACTGCCTTGTGGTCAGGCACAGGTCACCCCTGGGTATTCAGTAGGAAACTACATACAGTGATAGGGATTTTATTTGCTACACATGTGACTTCTTAGTTATATCCTGTATTTTTTGGTGAGAAACCTCTCTGGATGTACCAGTTGTTGCAGGTGCCTGGTAAACTAAATGCCAAAAGGTGCATAATACTCAGTTATTGGTCTGATGAGGGGTGAGTACAGTGGTATTGTAACATCCTTAAATCTGGATGCTGTGCCCCTTACTCATAAGCTGAAACACATAGAAGGATTTCCTCACCACCACAGACACGTGGTGGTCAAAGTTCAGATTACTGTAGAAATACCCAGATCTCGCACCAATGGGTCAACTCTAAAGGTGTGATGTTCATCGTGTTACCCTGCTACAGTCATTACACTTGGGTTATCCTGTCGTCAGGCGGTCCTGCAGTCGGCCGGATTTCCAAAGTCTTGGTCCGACGTCGGTTGCTGTCGCCTCATCCCTGACGTTAGTGCGCCAGGGGTACATATATTGCAACTGACGCCATTTTCTTCAGTCTTTCTTGCCGCGCGGTGCCCGAAGCAGAAGCAGTTTGCAAGTGCCAGTCGGCCAACTCCTGAGATTTTCGAATTCGAATTTCAGACCGAAGTCTTCTATAAAGCTAAGTACTCCGTTGGGGAAACTTTTCTTGCCTCAGACCGATGTCAGAAAAAGTTAACAATTGTATTTCTTGTGGGAAGCAAATACCTCATAAGGATTTTCATTCTTATTGCATACCTTGCCTAGGCCCTGATCACAACGTCACTTCTTGTCGTTTTTGTGCTAGATTTAATAAACGTACTATTAAGAGACGATTTGATTTCGCATGACACTTTTTTGGCAGAAAATTTAATTATAACATGCCGTCGGAGCTACCGACTACCGGCGTGCACAAAAAGCGCAGGGATAAGGATCGACAGCCCAGGCCTAAGCCCGATTCCGAGGCCTCGGTTGATCCGGTCTCCGGTTCTCCAGTTATCAGTGAGGCTATGACGCAGCCTCTGACTACCACAGTTCAGGAAACCGAGACCGCTACAGATGTTTTGACGGAATGTACTAGGCCCACGCAGCCTTTTACTTCAGGCCCTCCCGACAATTTACCTTCCAAGGACGTCGGTGCTTCTGAAATGCCATCGGTTTCTGAAGGCGTTTTCAGACCGACGACTCTTACAGTCAAAATGTTTTCCAAGTCGAAGACTCCTTCCAAACCGAAAAAGGCTTCACTTCAGTCTCCTGTTCAAGGCCCTATGCCTAAGAAACAGATGCTCAAGATGGCTGAAGATTTGATTTCTCTTATCAGGAGTTCTCAACCTCCTCCTGACAAAAGGCCTAGACAAGAGGAAGAATCTGCTTCCTCTGAACAACTGTCTATTTCTTCGGATTCCTCTGAGGACCAAGACTATTCCTTCTCTCCCTATGAAGATTCTGATGCTGAGGACTCTATTCCCTCCGCTTCCCCTCCAGAAGATTACTCTTTTGGGGAAACTTTACACACTATGAGGGAACATTTTCACTGGGAAGGTCAGGATTACTCTGATTCCAAGAAAAGGCTCAGAGAGTTTCTTTTACTCCCCCAACACAGACCTCTAAGCCATCCCTCCTGTTTTGGACATTGTGGATGATGTCTATTTAGAATCCAGTTTCAACCCTGACTCTCTGCCTCCTGCCCCGGCCAAACCTGACAGATACTACAGAGTACCTGATTCCCACAAATTTCTTTACAAAAGCCCAGTAGCTGACCCAGTAGCTGACCCAGAGACTATCTCCCAGGGTCCCAAGGGGGCTAAGGCTTCCATGGCTAAAAACCCAGTACCTTCTGAAAGGGATTCAAGAGCACTAGACAGATGGGGGGGGGAAAGGTTTACACCTCAGCCACTTTAGCTATGAGAGCTCTAAACTGTCAATTTCATATGCTTAAGTATCAGCAATTTCTGATCTCTCAGTTAAAACAAAAGATAACCACCCTCCCTCAACAATCTGAATTGAAAGAAGTACAGGATTTGTTGCACGCCACCGAGCAGGTGGGCAAACATACCTTACAATGTGGGTTTGACTCTTTAGAGGCCTCCTGTAGAGCAGCAGCTGTCACTGGATCAGTTATACGTAGGCATGCCTGGTTAAAGGAACAAAATCTGCCTGATCATGTTAAAGCAAAACTACTAGATTCTCCCTTACAGCAGGATGTTCTTTTTGGTGTTAAAGCAGAAGAAGTTTTAAAGAAAATGGAAGATAAGGCAAAATCAATGCAGACAGTCAAAGATTTCCTACAAGTACAACCCCCTCTCTTCAGCAGAATCTGGCCAACAAAAAATTGGTCCATTCCAGCCACTGACCGGCCTCAGAGGGATAAATACAGGCGCCCAAGGGGCAGAGGACAACCACAAGCTCAGTATAAACCTCGCCAATGGGGCACTCCAACCCAGAAGGGAGGAGAAGACAGGTCTCAACCCACCAGAAGGCAAACTCAGTGACTTGCATCTCAGCTGGCCAAACAAAGCACTTTTGACAGCCCCCCTGGGGGGGAAACTAGCACTATTTGCAGACAACTGGCACATGGTCACAAAGGACAAATGGGTCCTAGACATAATTTTACGAGGATACAGATTCCACTTTCACACCTTGCCAATAAAAAGAGGAATGCCAAACCTGCCACAAAATCAAAGGGTAGAGGCTCAAAAACAAATTACAGCTCTCATGCCATGAGAGCCATTCAAAGGGTACCAACTCAAGAGCAAGCCCAAGGATTTTACTCAAGACTCTTCCTAGTACCCAGAAAAGAAAATGCTTGGAGACCAATTTTGGACCTTTCAATTCTAAACACATACTTACAAGTTCCCAAATTCAAGATGCTAACACTACAGCAGCTACTTCCCATGTTGGGCAAGGAAGCATGGCTGGTAACGTTGGACCTCAAGGAGGCATACCTGCATGTCCCTATCAGACAAAGTTGCAGAAGATACCTCCATTTCATTGCAGGTTCAACACATTATCAATTCTCAGCACTGCCCTTTGGCTTATCTCCGGTGCCCAGAGTATTCACAAAATGCCTGGCACCAGTAATTGCATACTGCAGACAAAGAGGAATTCAAATATATCCATACCTGGACGACTTCCTCATCCAAGCAGAAAGAAAAGACATTCTCTTACAACATCTGGCTTTTGTGAAGTATCTACTAAATTGTCTGGGATACACAGTAAACGAAAAGAAGTCAAAACTAGTACCCTCACAAAAAATGACATTCCTGGGTGCCAGCTTGGACACAACGGCCCAGAAGGCTTATCTTACACCAGACAAGCAATTACAGCTGACTCAATTTTTCAAGACAATGGCAACAAAGACCCAATTAACTGCAAGAAAAATTCTGCAGGCTTTGGGCTTCATGGCATCTTGCATTCTGATAATACCATTTGCAAAGCTGCATATGAGGAAATTAGTGGTACCTAAAAAGCATATGGTCTTAACACAGCCACAGCTTGGACACAGTGATATCTCTCATTCCCTGCCTTCAACAGGAATTTCTGTGGTGGGCACAGGCATGTCACCTCAACAAGGGTCAGCCTTTCACCTTGCCCACACCCAGGCAGACTATCACAACAGATGCTTCAGACTATGCCTGGGGGGCACACATGGCAGGGCAATGCATTCAAGGCCTATGGACTGCAGAACAAAGAAAACTGCACATAAACCAAAAAGAGATGCTAGCTGTACAGAAAGCTCTGACAGCCTTCAAGGATCTATTACATCCAGGACAACTTGCAATAAAGACTGACCACAGTAATGTGGTACATAAACAAATAAGGGGGCACACATTCCTACCCTCTTTGCAGGCAAGCAATAATGTTATGGAACACAGCTCGGGCCTACCAAGTCCAGTTACAAGCTCAATTCCTGCCAGGACAGAAAAACACATTGGCAGACGACCTAAGCAGAAACATCAAAGATCCCCACGAGTGGAAGCTAGACCCACAAATATTTACAATGATAACTCAAAGATGGGACCTACCAAATATAGACCTGTTTGCCAGTCCTCAAAACTACCAGCTGACAAAATTTTGTACAAGGACATTCCACCATCAAGCTTGGAAAGTGGACGCTCTCTCCTTCAGTTGGAAAAACCTGACAGCATATGCCTTTCCTCCATTACCTCTTCTCACAAAGGTACTTTTGAAGGTCAAAAAGGAGAAACCTTGAATAGTTTCAGTTTCATAGTATAGTACTAGGCTATCTGCCCTGGGGCATTTGTAAGCCTAGCCATAGTGATGTGGCTTTTGCCACCCCATGAAATGGTACAAAATAGGAACTGAATGGTACCCGCTATTGAAGAATATGGCTCACAGCCCACCATGGATATTGCCTCAAATACCTCATTTGCTCATGCAGCAAGACAAGCAGATTCTACACAGCCAGATCAAAACCTTAAACCTGGCTGCATGGCAAATCAATTAAGCATCCAACCAGCCCCTCTTTCACAAGCAGTACTGGATGTTATTCTAGAAGCCAGGAGGCCAAGCACCAGGAAGGCTTACTCGGACAAATGGAAAAGGTTTTCTGCTTGGAACCAAGCTAAAGGCCAAGACACAACTCAGCCTCATATGCCTCACATTCTGCAGTATTTAGCTGAGATGTTGCATAAAGGACTTTCCTTCTCCTCAATTAAAATCCATGCTTCAGCTATTTCAGCTCACTACGACACAAATCCACCTTTATTTTCAAATCCTCTCCTAAGGCAGTTCCTCAGAGGGGCAAAAAACATTAGACCACCTAGAAGAGCTCCTACACCAACATGGGACCTCAACTTTGTTCTGGAAAAACTAATGCTACCTCCCTTTGAACCAGCTTTTTCTGCAGACCTTCAGTTCCTATCTTGGAAGACTGCCCTGCTCCTGGCAAACTTCTGCTAGGAGAGTTTCAGACTTGCAGGCACTTATGGCAGTGGAACCTTTCCTCATTTTTCATCAAGACAGAGTTTCTCTACGAACTAATCCTTCCTTCATGCCTAAGGTGGTTTCCAGTGTAGCTTTAAACCAAACCATCCACCTACCCACTTTCTACCCCAATCCACAGAACAAAGGTGAGAGACTCCTGCATTCCTTGGACATTCACAGGCAGCTTTGTTACTGCTTGGATAAAACTAAGGCTTTCAGAAAAACTGACCAGCTCTTTGTTTCCTATGCTACAGCTTCTCAAGGGAGGGCCATATCCAAGCAAACCATTTCTAAATGGATAGGCCATTGCATACGATTCTGCTATACCCATCATGGGAAACTAGTTCCTCCTACTATTAGATCCCACTCTACCAGGGCAACCGCTACATCTACAGCCCTTCTCAGGGGGGTTCCTACCAAGGACATCTTAGAAGCTGCAACTTGGAGTTCTGTACACACCTTCACCAAACACTATCACTTACCTCTTTATTCTAAGTCCAGGGCAGGCTTCGCCACTGCAGTTCTGCAGGGCCTCATTGCCTCCACTAACCCTCTATGATGCCTCCACCCTACCTTAGCTTTGGGACTCAACCCAAGTGTAATGACTGCAGCAGGGTAACACTATGAACATAGTACAGTTTTGTACCTACCATAAATGTAGATGTTCGAGTGTTCACCCTGCTGCAGTCCAGGTTACCCTCCCTCCAACCCCTCTGATTTACTGGCTAAATCTTTGCTATGCCTTACTGATGTATTTGTTTTTAGCTGAAGGGATTTTGTGTTTGTACAGGGTTCCCACCTTTTGGTACTAATTTGGATCACCTTTTTGGGGGTACCTGACATCTGGGGCAAGAAAAACTTAAGAAAATGGCGTCGGTTGCAATATATGTACCCCTGGCGCACTGACGTCAGGGATGAGGCGACCACAACCGACGTTGGACTAAGACTTTGGAAATCCGGCCGACTGCGGGACCGCCTGACGACAGGATAACCCAAGTGTAATGACTGCAGCAGGGTGAACACTCGAACATCTACATTTATGGTAGGTACAAAACTGTACTTTATCAGTCTTGTAGTTTGCAGGGGTATTTGATTTCCCAAAGGATATTATTATGAACTTCTTCATATTTAGTTTGAGGGCATGGCTCTGATGTTAGTCTGCATCAGATCATTCTGTAGGATTTCAACATCACTTGGGGAGTCAAGAATTTCCTCCAATTTGCAGTCAACCAAAGCCATCTCCATTTGCCTTGACATCTGTGAGGTATATCCCACACAAGAAAGAGCCCAGCACTGAGCCCTGTTGTACTTTACCGGTGACTAGCATTTTGCTGGATGTGGATTCCCCCTCCCACTCTGTCAACACCTGTCCTACAAGTATCCATGAGCCGTTTTGCTATTCATCTGGTGACCTAGACGTTTATGCCCAATTTTGTGAGTTTATCTATAATGCCAGAGGGGGGTATTATGTCAAATGCCTTGACCAGGTTAAGGTGGGTAGTGTGCACTGTCTTACCCTCAGCCATAGCCTTGATAACTGTCTCAAAGAATTCCACCACATTCTGCAGGCAGGACCTGCCCTTGAAGCCAAACTGAGATGGATCTAGAGTCTGGAGATATGTCCTTGTTAATATCAGGTCCATGACCATCTTTTCTGTAGTCTTGAATATGAGGGTTAGACTTGTGGATCTATAGTTTCCTGGGTCCATTGATGGTCCTCACTTGTGCAGAGGGTTGACTGTTGTCCTCCACTCTGCTGGGACAAAGCCTGTCTAGAGATTGTGGTTAAATAGAAATCCAAGTGGGTCTGCTAGGTAATGTTTCAAGCTATTTAATAGGCACCTATGGTTCTGTCAGGGTCCATTGATGCTGTGTTTCTAGCTTTAGTGAGAGCAGTGAATAAATGTTCTTTTGTGATAATAGGCAAAAGAATGGTAGGGGTTATTTTATAGGGAGTGACGGGAGTTGATGAGGGAGTGAAATCTGGGCTGAATTTATCGGCCAGCAGGTTTCCTGTTCTGGACGAGTATAGGTAGTCCCATCTAAAGCCAACTCAGTGCACTGGGTACTGCTTTACTGAAGATTTTGGATGCAACTAAAAATGTGCTTATTGTTTGCTTGGGAACCTATTTTAGTCTGTTAAGTTTCTGAAGACTTGACTATTTCCCTGATTTTCCTGTTGAGACTAATGAGTTTTTTTTTCTCTGTTGCGCACCCTCACACTTAGTTCTAGACATAAATTTCTTCCTTCTGTTTTATAGTATATTTATTCTAGGTCTCCATCAGGGTGACTTGTTTTTTCCAGCTAGACCTAGGTTTAGTTTGATTAGGTACTGCCATTTCTATGCATTTGTTTTAAGTGGTTGTACAGGGCATTCGTATATACTTCTGCATAAGCCTCTGTTTTCGTTAGCTTTAAAATTACCTATACTGTCACTTAATAGAATGTAATGTGCCTTGGAAAAAATTCTTTAGAGTTTTATGGTTTGATGGGTATTCTAACCTTTCATTTATTTCAAAAAAAGTCCAATTTATGATCCATTTTTATCAATGAGAACATTATGCTGGGGGTTGCAGCACTCCCCCATGTTTGTGAGTATTATGTCGAGGATATTTGAGCCCTTGGTGGAAGTGGTGGAACAAAAATCACTTGCAGATCACTAAAGCCAATAACTCTGCTGGTGAAGCACTATTCTCTTGCACCATAGCCAAATTATGGAACTCCCTCCCACCCACAATTACCTCCATACCACCATGCACCCACTTCAAAACTTTACTAAAAGCGCACCTAAAAACATGCTGGCTATGCCCTTGCAACTCCCATTCTAACATCACCCACCCCATCCAACCACTACCTTTCTTTCCACTCCACTAACTACCTTGATTATAGCAAGCTCAGATGCTCATAAGCCTAGTACTTATTATACAGCAGGAACATCTTATTGTAACATTTGTTAATGTCTATTATGTACTTCACAGATAAAGATTCTAGTTGTCTACTGATGAACTATGTTCTTCATCTGTAAATATGTTGTAATTGCTATGTAATCCAATGTAACTACTGTCTGTTTATTTTAACTGTGGAGCTTTTCTCCCTGGGCCTCCGCTGAAAATGGACCTACGTCCAGTCGGACACTCCCGGTCAACAAATATAAATAAATAAATAAATAAAAGTGCAGATCAGCTCTTCCAAAGTATATGCATTGACAAAAGTCCAGGAATCTCTGACCCTGCATATTAACGGTCATGTATGTTTCCCAGTTTATGGGGGGTAGTTTAAAATCACCCATGAGTAGTGTCTTGAGCTGAATGGTAAGTGATTCTAATAACTTTGTGTGTGGAGTGATTTTCATGGTTTAATGTCTGGGATGTGTAGCTAAAGATGATATGCTGTGGGGTTTTGCCTATGGTCAGCTGGAGGGGTAGAAAAAAGCTCAAATGTTGGATATAATATTTAGGTGTTTAGATTTTACTACAGGAACTGAAGCTATGAACGAGTGAAGAAACAGTGAATAAGGGAGGAGGCTGTTTGGGGAAGACCGGTATGGGAGGTGGAGTTAATTGGGGAAAGATTTGCAGGATTGGTTGATACCTACAGAACATATGGACCAAAGACAGGAGAGTTGTGGGGTACAACAAGAAGTGGGTGGAGAGTGGTATTCAGAAGAAGATTCATAGGTTCATAGATTAATACTAGGCTAACTGTCCTGGGGTGGGGGACGTTTTAAGCCTAGCCATTTTTACCATGTGAGAATCGAACCCTGCACCTATGTCTGTAAGGTAAACACCTTAACCATTATGCCAACCTCCCACCCAATTGGTTCATAGATTAGTACTAGGCTACTGCCCTTGTAGGCCATTTTAAGCCTAGTCAATTAACCCATGCCAGAATCAAACCATGCACCTTGTGTCTGTAAAGCAAATATCTTAACAATTATGCCACTTGGTCATTATTCTTGGAATTATTACCTGTTTTGGATGTTGAGGACTGCATGTGGTGAATTGGGTGACCAGTTAGTATTGTTTGTGACCAGAAATGTAAGAAAATAATTACTAAGGCTTGCAAGGTAGAGAGTGTAAGAAAATATAACATGGAAACCTATTGTAGGTTGGCAAGAAAATTTTGGCTGGGGAGCAGAGATTGATTAAGGAAGGGATCCAAGAACATAGGGAAAGATAGTATATGACTTGTGGTGATCAGGAGAGTAAAACCAAGATGACAGGATAGTGGAGGTGGTAAACGTGGACATTTGGTAGGGGAGTTTTAAATTAAGATTTCTGGTTGTATATTACTGTAACTTTTGAGTAGTAGGGGAAGCACAGATTTTTAAGCTATTGAAAGTGCATGTTAAAGGTAAAGCTCAATGGCTAATGTGCTGATGTAAAAATGATACTAATGGTCATTTGGGATATTTATTTATTTATTTTAGTTATTTAACTTTGAGTATGTTAGGCCCACAAGGCTAGTAACCTCTCTTGAGGGGCACATGAGGTAGTATTTATACTACTAAGGGATATTTGGCCGTGGCATCAGGAAACTTCCCTTACACTGTGGAGATGCTAGATGGTACTGGAGGGCTCCTATAGCAGAAGTGAAGAGGCCTAAGGAAAGCAACAGCATGGAAGGGGAAAGAAAAGCACTGGAAAGTGAACATTTGGAGAAAAATGTTTGATATGGAGCTTCAGAATGTAAGCAAAGATTCCTGGGTGGTGGATGCTACAAACACTGTTTAGCTGTCTCTGGAGAAAGAAGTGACTGTGTCTGTTGAAGTAGTGTAAATAACAGGACTGGGATCAGGAGGGCTTGCGAATGATCTGTTAATATTATTTGAGCAGGATGATCCAAGTGGCAGTTCTGCTGTTTCATGGGGTGAAATGGCTGATAACATTTTTGGAAGTACAGAGGGTGTGGAAAAGGAACCAGGTGATGTGGCAGCAGAACATGCAACAGTAAAAATGTATGTAGTGGTGACAAAGAAGAGGAAAGCAGCAACAAACTGAGAAAGGGTCTGGTTTTGTAGCAGTCGGTAATAGAGCAACTAAAACCTGTAGCAGTGGCAGCAGGTAAGAAAGGAGAGCGGCAACAAATTGTAATTTTAAAAGAGAAAAACTGAGAGACTATGAACAAAAAGTGACACTAATAGACGTGTGTCGGAAAATTTAGGAACTGTTCTTGGTTTTAAAACTCAAGATATTCTGTCTTTTTTTTTGCATACTGGGACAGACTTTTTGTGATGCAACCTTTAAAACTGATAACATTTATGGATCTCTGTAATGAAGAGAGAGACATTTATTTATGAAACATTTTGTTTTCTGGCAGTAACTTGATTTATTAAATAAAAAAAATGTTACTTTTTGCAGTTTAGAACTGATGCAATGAAGACTGTGATAAACTGCATGCAGGGTCTGATAATATTGTGAAAGATGGAGATGACAAACTTATGCAATGGAGAGGTGGAGGTTAGAAGTTGTTTTGAAATGTGAAAAACTTACCAAGTGTTATTTTTGTAACTGGCCATAGAGGGGGATTTAGATACGCTAGCCAGCCTAAATCTTAATTTTCTTTTGTGGGGAATTTTCTCAATTAATGATTATGACAAGGAACAATGTAACCTGTGTGGGGAGAAAGGGCATACAGTACAAAAACCAAAAGGCCAGAACACAGTGGTATAAAAATCGTGATCAAAATTTAATAGAGCATTAGTAAGCCTTCCTCAGTGTGAAAAAGATCATGCCTTATAACATGTAATGAATAATGCTCCTGCTGATTGGTTGGCTATAATTGCTCATTAAGACCTGGTGGAAACAATCCACCCAACTTAACAATCTCACTTCTTATTAAGTATAGTGTGCCAACCAGATTTATTAACCCTGTCCCCGATAAATTCTATCAATAATGGTAAACCTGAAATTAGCTGTAGTTTGTACCAAGGAATGTTTATATAATGCATTGGTTAATCTTTGCTGCCTTATGTCACAGTATATTCCCTTATCCCCACTGTAGTGCTCTGCTTTATTTAGATTGCCGGTCCGCTGAACCAGAATTCGAGAAAATGCACTTTCGTTGAAGTGCACTTTCGCGAAACTAAGGTTGTACTTTCTTTGTTCGAAATAATGGTATTTCGATCAAAGAAAGTAGACCCATGGAAAATATATATGAGTAAAAAAGAAGGAAAACCGAGAGAATGGAAAGTAAAAAACATAACTGCTGAAAGAGTTGAAGAATTTGAAAAATAAATTACTGTTGATTCAGTATCAGGCTGAGATGGTACAGGACATGGAATGTGTAAGAAATTAATGTACTGAAAAAGGGTATTTTGTAAATGTACTGAATGAATTATTGAGAAGCCGCGGTAGTGGTGCTGCAGTAGCGTTGTCGCCTCACAGCAAGACGTTGTCCCGTTTGATTCTCAGCTAGAGCGTCTTCTGTGTGGAGGCATGCATGAATGGGCGTGCCTTCGTTGAAAGTTGTGCATCAGGGCTGGTAACTCGGCATGTAAAAATCCACTACCAAACATTAGCGGACCGGAGTTCCGCTGTGGCGGCCCCTAAGCCGAAAGACACCACAGCAACTGAACGAATGATTGAGGGGTATATTTATGAAGGGTTGTGTAGTAATTGTGGATGATATATGTAAAAGGGAGGATGTCAAACTTATGGTAGGTGACGATTGCAAGAAATGTGCTACCGTAGGACATGATTCTTTGTGGGATGTTATTGAGAAGTGTGGAATAGGTAATAGAGGTGTGAGAGTATTTATGTCAGCATATCAAATTAATAGAGTGACAGTGTTAAGTGATGGGTGGTTGAGTAAAGAAACCTGTATGAAGTGTGATATAACACAAGGATGTCCTAAGAATGGAATTTGTTTGCGCTGGCAATGACGGCAATAGCAAGTGAAACGTCTTCTAAATGAAAGATGGTCGGAATGTGACTCAGAAGGAGGTCATGATTCCAGTAGTTTGGAGATACACAGATGATATAGCAGCAGTTGCGAAGAACAAAATATGGATGAGGGATGTTTTGGTTTGTTTGAATGCATGTTCAAAGGAAATGGGAATGACCTTGAATAAAGATAAAAGTAAGGGTTTGAGTGATGCGGAGAAAGTTAGGGGTGTGTATTTTTTGATGGATGAAGTGTCTTTGCTTAGAATAAAATTTGGGCAAATTATGTAGTTGTGATGCAATGGGAGGGTTTGCTAAAATAAATTAAAGTAGTATGTCATCTGTGGAAGACCTATAGATTTAGCATTCAGGAAAAAGGATCATCTAGTGAATTCTGCATTAATGGGAAAAACAGCATATTTGTAAAATGTTTACATGACCCCAGAAAATATGTGAAAAGGAAATTATGCATTTGGTGTTTTCTGTCATATGGGGTTCAAGATTTCAAGCCATTGAAAAGGTGTGTTGAAGGTGGATTGGGGTTACTAAATGCTATTGTTTGTTCTGTTTCTTTAAACTTGTATAGAAAGTGGGTAAAGGAAGAGAATGAGAACATAATAGTGAGAATGTTTAAATGCAAAACCTTCTGGGAGATGAGGATAAAAGGAATATGTAAATGAAATGTAAAACTATCAAAAGTACATTATGATAGATAGAAGGATATGTTTTAATAAAATGATTAAGCAATATTATTATGTAAATCCGTGGCATTTTTTTACCAGAAGACGTTATTAAATTAAGGAAAAAGATGATAGTAGGGTGTCACGATTTCCTTTGGAGACTGGTAATAAGTTACCAGTAAAGGGGAACATGCCTTTTAAAAAACTTGAGTGTGTTTATCTTGTGGGGAGGAAGAGACAATAAAGCATGTGTAAGAGAATGGTGAAACTCTGACAAAAGCTGTGTGAAAAATGTTTGAAAATATCCATGACCTAAACAATATCGATTTGGATTTGATTGTGGATATTTATAAAAACAAGAATGTGAGTAGATAAAATAAATTATGTTATTTAGAATGAAAGATTGAAACTAATAGGAAATGCCTTTTATCAGATGAAGTATAAAAATTAGATTATGGTTATGGAGTGAGTGGGGTCCATTATGGAAGAATAATTATGTTATCAGAAAAATAGGTAATAAAAACATATAGAAATGTATATTTCTGCTTGTAAATCTGTAAAGTTTCTAAATATGTAAATTTATGTAGTGTTTAAGTAAAGGATCCCGACTCTCTTCAGTAGATACCATGGGATCTTTTGCATCCACCTGAGCTACCACCAACTCAAGCAGATGGGGGCCTCAGTTTAATGTCTCATCCGAAAGATGTCACACTCAGGAGTGGAGCACCCACCTATGCTGCACTGCAGTGTCAGCAATTAATTTGCATGGTATGGGACTAGAACCTACAGCCTTCTGCACCAAAGTAGTGTGTGCTACCTGTTGCACCACTGACACTTTTTTTAGGGTATATAAAGATGTTTTGAACTTCAGATTGTATTAAACTTTGTGGAATTTAAAGCTACCCTACTGGAAGAGGAGTTTGCAAATGTGTGTGTGGTATATGATTTGCTGGAAAAGATAAAAAGAATATAGGTTAAAAAAGCCTTTGGATAATCCAGTCTCTTAATTTCAGTGTTAGAGCTGGTCATCAAGGGGTGTTTATTTCAGCATCCATACATCCATAGGGCTTTCCTAAGCTCAGACTTCTCCCATAATGCATTATGCTTCCCTCTGTAAACAAATGAAACAGGATGATCTGAAGGTCAAAGTAATTTTCAAATTATTTTCCAACTTCATTAAGGAGATAATGCATTACTGTTTCCTGTCTATTAGGCTAAACAAAGAGTTTAAAATGATTTGGGGGCACTTTTTTTCCCTGTCTTGCTCCCACCTAATTTGGCCAATAACTTAGGCTTTTTCAGTATAGTGATATACGCTTGTATCTGCAGAGATTTTTTTTTAAACTGGAAGTTTTAAGTGAGGCAGAAGTTTAGTGGAAGAGAAAGCTTCAGAGTTTAATAATTAAGGGCAGATGTGACCACAAGACCCACCCAGGGCACACATGAACTTTGTGTTGTATGCCTGAGGTGGAACAGTTTGACTTCTCTTGTGAAGTTTTGCCAAGAATTTTGGCTCATGGGCCATCCAGTAAAAGAGGAACCTGTTATTTCTCAAGATATTTTTCTGCAGAAACAAAGTAAAAGGAATTTTGCAGAATGAGAAGGATAGACCAGCCATGGGCACAGGTAGGTTCTCCATTCCCCAAGGCTAGTAGAAAGGAGGTTTCTCCAACCAAGTCTGAATTGGGACCTACTGCAGCTGTAGGAGAAACTTTAACCAGTGCAGTTTCCCAGCTAAAGATCTCTGTCCTGCCTAACCATGGTCCTAGTAAAAGACTGAGTAGTTTCTCCTCACAGTGGGATTGATTCAGTTATCTGGAGGTAAAGCCCTTCTCTGCATATTGGTTGGGTCAGCTAGGTCCCTACAAAGTTCTTCCAGATACTTTGACTAAGACATGGGTGATGAAGCCCTTGCTCAAGGCAGAAAATGAACTGGGTGTCCTCTCTAACCTCAATTTCCAGCGCACCTAGAGAAGTTCCTTTCCTCTTGGGATCTACATCTCCTTCCCAGGACCCAGTCTTAATACTGCAAGCATAAAAAACGAGCAGCTTACAGACATTTGATATCAACATTAATGACCTTCTTCAGTTCACCTTCAGTACCACCATCAGTGCCAATGACTTTGCCACTAGGTCATTATAGCTGTTGTCCACTAGGCCACAGGTTGACAACAGTGGTTTGGTACTGGCAGTGGCTCCAATTCCTTCAGTGCCATTCCCAACACTGGCTTCATATTCTTCAAGCTTTTGGCACCAAAGCCTTCATTGCTCTTGTTGTCCTTTACCTGTACCTAAACTTGGCACATCTGAGTTGGCATTGACATCTTGGGCATAGACATCAGCTGAAGAGTGAAGTCTTAAAGGCCAATGATCTTGGAACTGGCATCCAGCGGACAGCAGATTGTTTTAACACAACCTGTCAGGTTGTTAGATCCCAGGAGGCTACTTTGGCATAAGCTGCACACCACAGCATCCCTCAGACAACTTGAGTCTTTTATCTTCATCCCAAGTGGACAGGGTAGCAGAAGACTATTGACATTATGGGTGGTCTAGAGAAGATTCTTCTCCTGTGCACTCAGATGAGTCCTCTCTGAGTGTTCCTAACAATAAAGGATGAAAAGGAGGCATCCAGACTCTTTGACAGAATGCTCTACCCTGGACACTTAACTTGGGTGATGGAAAACTTCTTCCTAATCCCCTCCTGATGACCTCATGTTTGGGAATATACTGGAGCTAATCCATCAGAAGGGAATATGGCTAGTCAAGCCCGCCTCCTTGACAAATATTCCAGGAAGCTTTTTGTTCCTCTCTGCCTACATCTTGTGTGGTACCTCAGACTGACAATGTGATCACGTTGGCGGTGGACAGGGTTTATTAAGATTAGTGTAGCAGACCCTGTCTGTATGAGACTGGGTAAAATCTTTCAACTCTCTTAAGTACAAACAGTCTGCCTGCATTGACTCCATTCTGGTGACAGAACCTCCTACAGGAAAGAACCTTGAAAAAGAGTGTTTGCATTTCATTCACTTGATAAGGAATCTCAGGCTGTGTATCATTGTTGAAAGCACATTTATAATTTTGGTACATTAACCATTATGGCACTAATTTACCTGACCCAAGTACGCTGTTTTCAATGTAACCTAGCAGAATGCATGCTGGCCACATTGCTGTTTTTCAGAATCACAGGTGGTGACAAAGGCTAGTATTTCCATGTATTGTAGGACACTTTTATTCACAATGCAGCTGGAATAGGCATAGCCATACACACTGCATTTTTGTAGAAAACTTCGGCTTGTATAACTGGCCCACTTTGTTTGCTCGACAAGTGAATGATGAAGCTTCTAATGAGTGAGTTAGGAAGGTTGTGACTGTGAGTATCATGTACATCATTCCTCAATGAATCATTTTCCTGGAACTAAACGACTTTTAATGAACAAGTTGTTCAGAAAGGCCCATCCACCTCTATTCAAGCAGAGGTCAGATAGAAATTCCCATATCTGTGGGTCTTTTTTGAATGGATATTGTCCTTTAGGCAGAGGGGTTCCACAAAACTGTAAAGTTTGTAATCCCTCCATGAGGTTTTGCTACAGAAACCATGAGATCTTCAACTGTATACCTCTGGGGACAATATGGTGGACAGACATCCCTTCACCTAAAAGAATGGCAGGCTATCACACAGGACAGATGGGTGGCAGGATATCACACAGGACAGATGGATAAGGGAAGTGATATCCAGAGACTGCAATATTCTGTTCATCTTTTCTCTAAAACAACCTTTTCAACCCCTTCACAACATTCTGCCCCTTTAGAAAGTAACAACCAAATTAATGGTTGAAAATCTCTTAAGCAGCAGGGCCATCCAAGAGGTCAACAGTAGACTATAGGGGGTCTGGGGTTTGTTTGACATTATTTCTGATACAAAATAAAATGAAGATCATTAGGTCCATCTTAGACTTGAGCATCCTAAATCAGTTTACTCAGAAAACCAGCATCTAAATGATCAGTATAAAGTCAATCTTGTTTAGAAGAAGGTGACTGCACTCTCTGGAGTTCCATACCACCTACCTGAATGTAAGCATTGCCTGGACATCTAGGGAAGTACCTGCCCTTCAGCATGGAAGATGGTTAGTAATCATTTAGAGAACTTCCATTTAACCTCACCATAGCCCTAAGGTGTTCTCCAAGTGCAGGAAGCACTAGCAGCTCAACTGAGACTGCACATGGTCAAAGTCACCCCATATTTGGACAGTTTCTGGCTTCCCCACCAGGTAGTCACTGATTCAAGCATGGGACTACTTACTACAGCTTTTCTTGTCCGGGGGGGGGGGGGTTCAAGAAACCATGTGAAGTGCCAGATGGAACCATCACAAGCATATGTTTTCAGAGGTTGCAACCCACGTATTATGACCAGGCTAGTGTGCCTGAAGCAGGAGATAATGAAGTCCTGCGTTCTGGGTATAATATGACCCCAAATAACTCCATTTAAAAGTACTTTAATTGATTCTTAGCAACTCAAGTTCAAAGAACTTTCATGAGCTAAAAACTACACAAGAAATCTGCTAATTTTATAAACCTAATAAGGGTTAACCAGTTACAGGAAGACAGTCCAAGGAAGATCTAAATATTATTGATTTTTAACTGTTTTTTAGATCTGATGAAGAGCTAATGCTCGAAAGTGCTTATCTGTGTGTTAAATAACCAGTCGTGGTGCCTCCAGCAGGTTTTCTTTTCATCTTTTATGGTTTCTTTTCATCTTTTATGGTATACTTTACCACTGTGGACTTTTACTTCTTCCTTGGCTGCTTTAGATTTAAAAAAAAAATCTTATGTCATTCCTTATTCATCTTAAAGTGCCCCTTTCTGACTCTACTGTAGAGGTAATAGCCCTCTGGGAATGAGTCCTGAGAGTGATGTGCTCTGTTCCCTGGATATGGATTCTCAGGGGTGGATCATTTAAGGAAGCACCTTTTATCCATTGAGTATGAGTTATCTGAAAAGTATGAAGCATTTTCAACATAACTTGGCAGAATGAAGACTAGATGTGTTGAAAATGTTGCTCTTGTAAAGCTGTACAGCTTATTGAAGTTTAGGAGCATGAAGTTGTATTAGTTTGTGATTTTGTGTAATCTGCATACATTAAAGACGTACTTTGGTTGTAATTGTTAAGATGTTTAACGTGATTTCATTGTGTTTTGCACTTCTCATTTGATTGCTTTACACATTTTTGTTATTGATTTGAAGTATAGTAACCTGTGTAATGGGCTGATCTAACAGGACCCATTTCAGTTACAGAATGATACTTGCAAATGGCATTTGAGTAAATAATCCTAGTCACATCAGGATTAAATGGTTACCTGCTCTCTTGGTCCAGATATTTGGCATTGCTCATCAGGTCACTATGCTGTCTTCAGAAAGCAGAGCATACAAAGCAGTAACCCTTCAACATTTTCAGTCCAGATGAATACCCATGGACATCTGGTTCTGATGCTTGGTTTGTAAAATCTGAGGGTGAGGATGGTACATTCTTAGTGTTGGTATGAGAGGATGGCGGCAGTTTAAAGACTGCAGTCATTGGAAACTACCTATGACTTAAGGCTGCATCCATCCCTGACCCCAAAACGTCTGGAGCTCTGCCACAAGACCCACATCAGGAAAAGTTTTCACTGAGAATATTGTTATTGTCAATGTAAGCACATTTAACATGAAAAGCCTTGCTGTGTATTAACTTTAACTAGTAAATACATGCCTGCTCTGTGCTGTAAAGTGTCTGTGGCATTTCCCCTAAAGGAGAGGTCCTTGCATTATAAGGACCACTTACTAGTTGACCACGCTCCTTTTTGTTGACCAATAGATTATACTGTACATGACAGTTACTTAGTCTCTCTAACTTCCTGGTTTCTGCATTCAGTAAACAAAATAAAACCTGTTCTACTTTGTCTCTCCTTGTTAATTGCTGTGTACCAGCTATTAACTGATTGCAGTCTGTAATTAATAATAGACCTGAGAGTGAGAAGCCTGCTGTGCTTCCCTACCCTACCTGCAATTCCCACCCACCCCTCTTACTGTACTATTATACTTGCCATATACACATTTCACCTGTGACACCCGATCCCTAACCCTTGCCAAACAACTTTTATTACCAACATAAAAGTACTCCTGTTTGTATTTTCTTATTTGCCAATTTCTGTTTAACATTTAGCATCATTTCCAGCAGCCTTTCTCCCTCCCATACTGCTTTGTACTAGACCCTTTTATACTTAAACCCCTCCCTAGCAGCAAATATAAGAGAAGATACCTGGACACCCTAAATCGCTTCCTTCATAGAAAATATTTATTTCCTACCTATGTTCTACCAGCTTTGACTCCACCACCAGTAAATATCCTACAGTCCTGAATCTTCTCTATCCATTCTTAATTCCTACTTCCCCCACTACCTGCCATCAGTAAAATACATATCCCTTTAATTAATCCTGCTACTCCTTAGCTTATTCTTTTTTTATTCTCCTCATACTGAGCCATCTCTAATCTTACCATGACTCAGCAATGACTCTTAGCATCTCTCCAACTCGGTCCCACCCACCTATCCATACTTCCATTTTAAACTCTCTACACTTCACACCTAACCTGTTTGACACCCCTTACCTTTACTCCAAATGTAGACGGACTTAACTTCATTTCAATTAAAAAAAAAGTGGAGAAATACTCTCCAAAAATGAAAATCAGTCATACTGCAATATTCTAAAATCAAGCCTGGAAGAGGCATTCACTCTAATCTTGGCCCCGCCTAACACAACCAAAATCAAGACAATTCCCTTCCACATACTACTGTAACCCCACAGCAGTCAACCCCCTCCCAGTAATCTAACTTTTGCCTCCTTAATATCAGAACCATGAGAAATAAAACGACTGAAATACCTGCCTGGATTACTCAGTACAAGCCTGATATTCTCACTGTAACTTGGCTTAAACCCAGCATAAACAACTCCAAAATGACACCCACAACTATAATATCAACAATCACCATAAGAAGAGGAAAGGTGGTGGTTTTGCTTTAATATTTCTCAACAACTTCCACATTTCCCCTACAACAAACCAGTATCAAAATTCAGTTCAGCAGAGCTTCTTCTGACTTTCTGGAAAATAAACAAATGTGTATTACTGTCCCTTACATCCTCCTGATTTCTACTGTCAGATATCCTACATTGGATATCCATAACAATTCCAAAAAGACAAAAATACTACTAGGTGATGCTGGTATCTATTGGTTGGACATAACCTCTAACTCCCCTACATCCAGCATAAACTTGTACAGTTTCACACAAATAATTAGTAGCCCACACATTATATCAAGACATCAAACTCCTTATTAAACTGGATCCTAGTATCAGACCAAAATAAAATCACCACCGTAGGTAGAATGTCAGACCCCCCTGTGACCATCTCTGAATCTATACAACCAAACATTTTGCACATCTAGTTAAAACAGCATTTATAATAACATGAAACTCTCCAAGATTACTCCAGAAATATTCATTTCTACCCTGTCATCTATTAACTGGAACATCTAAAAAATCCTCCCCTTAGATGATGCTGCAAATGAATTCCACACAACTTTCCCTACAGCCTTGCACCAACTATAAGGAAGAGACTGAAAACAAATATTGCTAATGCAGGCTAGAGAAAAAGCATGGAAAGACTGGTAACCATATAAAATAACAAAGTATCTCAAACAGAAAGACTGGTAACCGTATAAAATACCAAAGTATCTCCAACAAAAAGACTGGTAACCATATAAAATACCAAAGTATCTCAAACAGAAAGACTGGTAACCATATAAAATACCAAAGTATCTCAAACAGAAAGACTGGTAACCATATAAAATACCAAAGTATCTCAAACAGAAAGACTGGTAACCATATAAAATACCAAAGTATCTCAAACAGAAAGACTGGTAACCGTATAAAATACCAAAGTATCTCAAACAGAAAGACTGGTAACCGTCTAAAATACCAAAGTATCTCCAACAAAAAGACTGGTAACCATATAAAATACCAAAGTATCTCAAACAGAAAGACTGGTAACCGTATAAAATACCAAAGTATCTCAAACAGAAAGACTGGTAACCATATAAAATACCAAAGTATCTCAAACAGAAAGACTGGTAACCGTATAAAATACCAAAGTATCTCCAACAAAAAGACTGGTAACCATATAAAATACCAAAGTATCTCAAACAGAAAGACTGGTAACCGTATAAAATACCAAAGTATCTCAAACAGAAAGACTGGTAACCGTATAAAATACCAAAGTATCTCAAACAGAAAGACTGGTAACCATATAAAATACCAAAGTATCTCAAACAGAAAGACTGGTAACCGTATAAAATACCAAAGTATCTCAAACTTTAGAATGCTCTGTAACCATACTAAAAAGCCAGTAAATGAATACAAAAAAAAAATACAAGAACATAGACAAACAGTAAACACAACCTTAAAAAAATTCTGGTCAGCCATTAAAGAAATCTTGCATCCCTGCCAAAAATTCAACCCATAACTCCTCTCCCAATACCTTGCCACTCAAAACTGCAGTATAATTCAATTCCTATTGCATAGATAATATGGCATCCCTAACCAAGCATTCCCTGACATCTAATTCCAATCCTGCCCAACAACCATAGATCACCACTTTCACTTTCACCTTCAAACCTATACTCACATTCTATATAAAACTACTCTTAAATTCAAACCATGCTATATTTCAGCTGATGGTCTTCTGAGTACCTTAAAATAGCAAGTAATAGTGTTGTCTGATCTGTGTCAATCCTTTTACAGGTCAATCCATGACTCTCGCTTTCCCTCTAGGGAAAAAAAAATACACATTATCCCTAGACACAAAGAAGGAAGTTCAATGGATATCACTAATTTTAGGCCTATAGTAATCATATCCCCTTCTCCAAAATGCATTCAGAAATTATCTGATAAAACCAGAAAAGGACATCTCAGTGCTGTGGAACATTCTGTGGCAGTTTCAGGGATTTAGGTGGACATAAAATTATTAAAGGTAAAGCAAAGGCTATAGTTGCAAACTATGTACCCACACATGAAATAGTTCAATAATACCCGTATTTATGGGAACACAATAAAATTAAGTAGTTAGGAGTTTGGGATCAAAAGGATTCTCATATGGCAGCTAAAGATAATGGGGGAAGAGACTAAATAAAAGATGGTATGAAAACTGAGAAACTGGAAGTTCTTGTTTAATAGATAATGAATACCAAAATGCAAATGGTGAAAGTGTTTTTAGTCCCTTTAGTTGTATTCTCTGGCATATTTTTATTACCCAGAAGAGAAGCTGTGGATAGTAATTTAAAAAGGAATTGAAGGATTTTGTCTGGAAGGGGGGAATAAGGCAAGGGTCAAGTGGAATTAAGTTGATCGAATAGAACAAGACCATTTAAGGTTAACTAATTTGAATGGATAGTTTAGTGCAACACAGTTAAGGCTCATATACCTAACACAAGCAGAAAGTTGTAAATAAAGTAGGAAAAGGATGATGATGAAGCTGGGACATTGAAGAAATCGGTAGGGAGTGGGACTTTGGATGCAGATCTTTAAGGAGAATAATAACAGCAGTACAGAATATTATATTCTTAAAGTAAGAGAAAGTATTGTAAGAAATAAACCAACACAAGAATGGAGAAACGGGATTCTGCCAATGGGAATGACTGCAATTAGGGATAGAAAGAGAGGATAAGTAAGAGAGAATAGGCAGGAGGGGGCTGGGATTTGCTGAGAAAACTGGCGAAGGAACCAAGGTATTTGGAGCAAATAACTAGAGAGAGAGGGAAAGGAATGGGAAGAGGCCAAGAAAACTTTTGGACTGCAACCCTGAGACTGCCTTCCATATCGGGGATTGATATCAGAGTACAGGCAAAACGAAAAAGGATAGTTAGTAGGGCATATAAAATGTTGCATGATAACTATAAGAATCAATCAGAGGAGGTTAGAAAGGATTGGGAAAGTGATTGGATAAGCAATTTACAAGGTAACAATAGGAGAACATATATATGGATCCCAAATATGCAACAAAGACTTGGAAGATTTAAGATTTTGTTTGAAAGTATTCTTATAGATATGTTATACCCCAAACAGACTCCAAAGAATTTTTTACTCTGGTAGATGGCAGATGTTGTGATTTTGACAGAAAGTGGTAATTGGGAACACACCTGATACACTTGTAATAGGTGACTCTATCGTCAGGCACACTGACGTCCCGCTCACCAGGCTGAACAAGGAGAGGGTCACGGTGAGCAGCCTGTCGGGCGCTAGGATCCGCCACATAACACAAGCACTCAGGTCACTCCAAGGCAAGTACAAATATGACTCAGTCATTGTCCATGCTGGTGTGAATGACCTGAGACATACCTCCCTGGACTACATGAAAAGAGACATAAAGGAGCTCTCTGAGCATGTAGCCCAGGCCGGTATGACCCTGACCTTGAGTAGCATCTTACCCTCACCAAGAATGATGCCACAATATGAAGACAAGATGATCAATTTCAACAACTGGCTTAAGTACTGGTGTCATTCAAAGGGGATCCAATGCCTGTCAGCTTGGGATGATATCCTCGACAAGCCACGATGCTTCACTAGGGACGGCTTGCACCTGTCACCCCTGGGCTTTCGGATATTGGCAAAACCTCTTGCTACCCCCATAGTGCCTTTTTTAGGCAAGGCTCAAAAGACAAACCCACCTCCATAGGTATCACAAGGGATAAGAAACTAAGAGTAATGCTACTCAATGCCAGAAGTCTAAACCTCAAGATGCATGCACTCGAAACTCTAATTAGAATGGAGAACATCGATATATGTGCAGTAACAGAAACCTGGTTCAGGGCTCCCAAGAGCACCCCAGCACTACCAGGTTATACCTCATACCATGCTTTTCGGCCCCAAAACTTGGACCGAACCACAAAAGGAGGGGGAGTATCGATATTCATCAAAGATACCCACACCTCCAGGTTGGTGGCAAAGCACGAAGCATCAGAGACTATCCATGTGCAACTAACAGTGGGTAAACTGCCTTCCAGTTTATAGCCTGCTACAGACCACCCTCCCAAACCCAGGAACCCCACTCGGCCTTCCTGAGAACACTGGAAAATATGAAGGTCTCTCCATACACCATTATGTTGGGCGACTTCCAACTACCCAAACATAGACTGGGAGCATTACTCTAGCTCCAACACCCTAGCCCAAAGGTTCCTAGAATTTATAAACTCAAATGCTATGGAACAACTTGTTACCACTCCCACAAGAGGGGAAAACATACTGGACCTGATCATCACCAACATGGAGACTCTATGCTCCAGACCAGAAGTGTATCCCTCACTGGTAAGATCAGACCATGAACTAATCTCACTGGATATTCACATCCCGACCCCACCCCCTGCTCAGAAAACCACAGTGAAAAACTTCTCTAAAGCAAATTTCACTCCTCAAAACTGAGGTGGAATCCTTCAAAGCTCCCGGGCCTGTGGAAAATATGGCCCAGACCGCAGAATCCTTTATAAACGCATTC
This sequence comes from Protopterus annectens, assembly GCF_019279795.1. Lineage (NCBI taxonomy): Eukaryota > Metazoa > Chordata > Ceratodontiformes > Protopteridae > Protopterus > Protopterus annectens. Next base: position 881,199,043 of record NC_056750.1, read on the forward strand.
TATGAACACCTTCAGGAATGCATGGATCATGCGATCCCTAATAAAAACCAAGACCCAATCCTCCAAAGGCAGACGTCCTGTCTGGTGGTCCCCAGCCATAAACAAACTATACAATAGAAGGAGGAAGCTACTAAATGATAGAGCAAAATCCCAAAAAGGGAAGGCATCACTGATCAGTATTAACAAAAAACTACGGGCACTCATAAAATTGTCTAAGGCCAGCTTCGAGAGAAAAATTGCACAGGACACTAAGGATAATCACAAGGCTTTCTTTGGGTTATGTTAGGAACCTGGGTGGTAATTCCCAGATATGCTCAGAATTAGTCCAAATGACAAAAAATACACTGAACCCACAGACATTGCCAACATCCTAGCTGACAGGTTCAGCGCAAACTTCTCCCCCCCTCCCCACCAAAAGGGCAAATATCCATCCCAGCAGAGTGCTGCCCCCCTGACATCTCAGATGCTCAGGTAAGAGCCGCCCTCTCCAAAGCAAAATACAGCATCAATGGGACCAGACGGTGTCCCGGGCTGCATCCTACATGAACTCCAAGAAGAGCTAAACCCAAACATAAAACTACTGTTCAATCTCAGCCTTACTACAGGATATGTGCCCAAAGAGTGGCGTACAGCAACAGTGGTCCCTCTCCATAAAGGTGGTGCCTCAACGGATCCTGGAAGCCTGACTAGCTTGGTCTGCAAAGCTATGGAAAGGATCATCATGGATCTCATAAATAAAGATATTGGGGACCTACAGACACTGGATTCTACCCAGTTCGGCTTTAAGGCAGATCCTGCCTCTTAAACCTGATTGATTTCTTTGAAACAGTCATCAAGGCCATTGATGAGGAAGGTGGTCCACACAGCCTACCTGGACCTCAAAAGCCTTCGATACAATACCCCACTCAGGCATTATAGATAAGCTCACCAGCTTAAATATAAACCCCATGTCACTAGATGGGTTGCAAACTGGCTCAAGGACAGAACCCACATGGTTAGAATAGCTGGAGCCATGTCAGACTCCAAACCAGTTACAAGTGGTGTCCCACAAGGCTCAGTCTTGGGACCTCTCTTGTTCGGGTATATATTTCTGGGAGGTACAGGCCAACACGGAAGGACTGTGGCTGACCAAGTCGCAGACTACTGCAAACTACCATAATCGACTCTCCAGCCGACACACATCCTCCAAAAGGGCCTCATAGAAACAGACAATCTGGTGCCAGAGCCATGGCCTCAAGCTAAATGCCAAAAGTGTATAGACATCCCCTTTGGCAAAACAAGTGCCTACAAATTACCACATAGGTGTAATCCATTGGGTACAGAAGAAGTAATTAGGGACCTGGGGACCCAAGTTGATAGCAATCTCTCATTTGACAACCACGTGGCCAAAGTGGTTAGAAAAACATTTTATATAGCCCACCTAATCATGAAGGGATTCACATCTAAATCAGGAGGTCATCGTGCCTCTTTACTCATCCCTCATCAGGCCCATAATTGAGTACAAATGCCCTTTGGGATGTACCTTACCAGACACCTGCAGCAACTGGAAAGACCCCAAAAGTACCTCACCAAGAGGATCAAAGGGCTCAAACAGATGCCATATGCTGCCGGTTAAAGAAACTCAAGCTCTACTCAGTGGCATAATCGCCTGTTCAGAGGTGATCTGTGCCTGACGATAAAGCCGCATCCAACCCGGAATTAATGGACATGCTGCACCTCAGAAAATCCAAATCCCATCGAGCCACGCCTCGAGAGACTTGAACCTCAGCACTGAAATAAATAGGACATGCTGGAGGAACAGATTCATAACCCAGAGGCTCCTTCACTCTGGAATAAAAATCCCAGTCCAGGTTAGGCAGAGTCCCTCATTGACTCTCTTCAAGAGGAATCTTGATGAGTGGATGGGAGATCGTAGGTTTACCCCGATATCACTTCTGTGTCACTGTTAGACACAGGCACAGTATACTAACCTAAAAGGGCATAGCAAATTAAATTTAAAGAGTAGGGGAGCCAGAGGTTTTGCCAGGAGTTCTATGGAGTCTCAGGCAGATACTTTACTGTTACAGGATGTGCCCTCTCAGGAGGTAGGCCAGGCTGAGGGGCTTCTCAGGTAACTGTTCTTCCCTCTCTTCCCAAGGTAGTTAGGGCCTCTCCTTCTGTTTCCAGAGCTTCTTTAGAGGAAGGCCAAGTTCAGCTTCTGTGGGGCTTCTCCTAGCATTTCGGTCTGTGCCTAAGAAACATATGCTTAAAATGGCAGAAGATTTGATTACTCTGATTAGAGGTTCTATGCCCCACCTGATAAGAGGCCTAGGGTGGAACAGGAGTTTGATAGTTTTGAACAGTGTTCACAGGCTTCAGAGTCTTCTGTGGAAGACTTGCAGGAGTTTCCTGCTTATTCTGATTCTGATGTGGATGATTCCACTCCTTCAGCTTCTCCTCCTGAGGATTTTTCATTTTCAGAGACTCTTCATCCATGAGGAAGCACTTTAAATGGGAAGGCCAAGATTACTCTGACTCCAGAAAAAGGCTTAGGGAATTCTTGTTTTTACCCCACCATAGGCCCTTAGCTATTCCTCCTGTGTTGAATGTGGTGGAGGATGTTTTTGCAGAGGCTTCCTGAACCCTGATTCCTTGCCTCCTGCTCCTGTTAAGCCTGATAGGTATTATAGGGTGCCCGAAGCTCATAAGTATTTGTTTAAGAGTCCCAGGGCGGACCCAGAAACTGTTTCTCAGGGGCCTAAAGGTGTTAAAGCTTCTGTTGTTAAAAATCCTGTCCCCTCTGATAAAGAGGCAAGGGCTTTGGATAGGTGGGGTAAGAAAGTATATACTTCTTCCACTCTAGCCATGAGGGCGTTGAATTGTCAGTTTCATATGCTGAAATATCAGAATTATCTCCTTTCACAATTGAAATCTAAGGTGGATGCTTTGGCGGAAGGTATTGAGTGTAAAGAATTGCTGGATTTGGTTCATGTGTCTGAACAAGTGGGTAAGCATTCTTTGCAGTGTGGTTTTGATGCTGTTCAGGCCTCCTCGAGGGTGGCTGCTACTAGTTCTGTTCTTCGCAGACATGCCTGGTTGAAGGATCAGAATTTAGCTGAGCATGTTAAGACAAGGATTTTGGATGCTCCTTTACAGTCTGATGTGTTGTTTGGACCGCCTGTGGAAGCAGTTTTAAAGAAAATGGAGGACAAAGCTAAGTCTATGCAGACTGTTAAAGATTTTTTGCAGGTGCAGCCTCCAAAGTTTAGTAGAAATTGGCCTGCTAAGGGGTGGACATATCCTGCTTATGATTCCCAGTCTAGGGGTAGGATCTAGACGTGGTAGGGGCAGGGCTCAAGGTTCTTTAGGCCTAGATCAGACAGTTCACCTGCTCAGACTTCTGGTGAGGGCAGGGGTCAGTCCTTTCGTAGCAGACCAATGACCTGCCTTTTCAGCTGCCAGTGGACCCCGTCTGGCAGCTCCTTTGGGAGGAAGATTGTCTCTTTTCAAAGAAAATTGGGATTTAATCACTCAAGACAGATGGGTGCTGGATATCATTCACGGTTTACAGATTTTATTTCCACACAATGCCCCTTTCAAAGGCATGCCAGATGTTCCTCCTCCACAAAGAAAAGAGGCTCACAAGCAAGTTTCTCAGTTACTCCAGATAGGGGCTATTCAGCCAGTCCCTGTGTCAGAAAGGGGCCTCGGATTTTATTCTCGCCTGTTCCTAGTACCAAAGAAGGGGAACACGTGGAGACCAATTTTGGATTTATCTATCCTCAACACTTATCTGGACATTCCCAAGTTCAAGATGTTGACGTTACAGCAACTTTTACCTCTGCTGGGCAAAGATCACTGGATGGTAACTTTGGATCTCAAGGAAGCTTACCTTCATGTCCCTATACCGCTAACTTGCCGACAGCATGTGCGGTTTCGAACTGCAGCTTTTCATTATCAGTTCTCTGCATTGCCCTTTGGCCTATCTCCTGCGCCCAGAGTATTCACAAAGGTTCTGGCTCCAGTGATAGCTTACTTCAGGCTTCAAGGAATTCAAATCTATCCTTACTTGGACGACTGCCTGATTCTGGCTCAAGAAAAGAACACCTTCTACAGCATCTGGAATATGTCATAGCAGTGCTAAGATGCCTAGGGTATTCTGTGAACGAAATAAAGTCCAGTCTAGTACCCTCTCAAGACATGTGCTTTCTGGGTGTGAGACTGAATACAGCAGCCCAGATGGCCTTTTTTAACCCCGGACAAACAAAAGAGTCTGTCACTTTACTTCCATCAACTATCTCATCAGTCCGTGCTGACTGCAAGGACAGTCCTTCAAGCATTAGGGTTCATGGCATCTTGTATTCTGGTGCTTCCCAATGCCAAACTGCATATGAGGAAGCTGCAATGGTATCTCAAAAATGTATGGACACAGCACTGCCAAGATTTGGACACTGTCATTCAAATAATACCTTGCCTTCAAAAGGAATTCTTGTGGTGGGCTCAGGAATGTCACCTAAACAAGGGACTCTCTGTGACCCGGCCAGAGGCGAGTCAGATTTTAACGACAGATGCCTCGGACACTGCTTGGGGGGCTCATCTAAATGGAAAGTGGATACAAGACAAGTGGCCTGCCAGACTACAGCATCTACATATCAACATGAAGGAGATGTTAGCAGTCCAGTTTGCATTGATGGCTTTCAAGGAGTTACTTCTTCCAGGGCAGGTGTTGATTCTAACAGACAACACAACTGTCATGTGGTACATCAACAAGCAAGGGGGAACACATTCTTATCCTCTATGCAGGCAAGCAATGATTTTATGGGAGACTGCGTTAAGCCTGCAACTGACTCTTCAGGCAAGGTTTCTGCCAGGAGCACAGAACTCCCTAGCAGATGCGTTAAGCAGACAAACCGTGGATCCCCACAGTGGAAACTGGATCTTCATGTATTTCAGAAATTGACAGTGTCATGGGGAACTCCAGACATAGATCTGTTCGCTTCTCCACTAAACCACCAGCTGCCAAAGTATTGCACAAAGGGGTTTCATCACACAGCTTGGAAAGTGGATGCTCTGTCTTTCAGTTGGAAAAACCTTCATGTCTATGCTTTCCCACCTCTACCTCTTCTTCCAAAGGTATTACTAAAGGTCAGACAGGACGGGCCAAGGATGATTTTGATAGCTCCAGATTGGCCTCGGCAACACTGGTACCCACTTCTAAGGAGTCTTGTAAAGAAGCCTCCATGGCCTTTACCTCTGATTCCTCATCTGTTATCTCAGAAGGACGGTCATCTGCTCAATGTCAAGCTTCAATCTCTTTTCAAAAGCCTGGCATATTCTGTGTTGAAACAGGATTTTCAAATTTAATGGGTTTTTTAAAACCATCCCAAAGGCAAAAAAGAGGGGATTAAAAAACTTTGGAAAAAGGAACCAATTTGGTTTTCACCCCAAAACCTCATACTCTTAGCCAAAACACAGCACATGATCAATACCAATTTACATATGTGTCCTTTTTCTACTGCACCAAGGGTATTTCAAAATGACATGCCAGGCAAAGGGAGAACTGAAGGACATGGCCCACTCACCTGTTATGGTGAATGGTAGTAGTTTGCACACATTTGAGGGCATTTTTTTTGGGAGAGATTTCCCTTGTGTACAGCAGTGAAACTACATTTTCTGTCATTTGGAGGAAAGGTAGTGCTGCTTGGAAAGAATTGCTTTTTGACAGTGAGTGATGTCCTTTGTGGACAGCTAATTTACCATCCCTTATAATACCACTCTAGGTACCTGGAATTGAGGCTGTTAAAAATAAGAAAATTTGTTGAATCAGCACTGTTGGCTTTTAATGATAGCCCCTGCGTGTTGACCATCATCTTGCCGATGGGAGAAAATGGTTGTTTGGCTGAAGAAGGACGGATGAGTGACTGGTAGGAGGACTAGACGTTCACCATGACCTGCTTTCAGAATCTGGAACTCTCCCTGAATCTACTCAGTTTACAGCTAACTCCTACCTTAGCAAACCCTGTTTATGAGATCTCTTCTGAACAAGACCAGAGGGCATTCTTTGCCTCCAGTAACATGTTGTTTCTGTCCCTGTGTTTCCCTTTACATATAACAATCAAACTGGATTATGGCCAGAAAATCCCTCACAACATTTGGGTACAGATCACCCTCAGTCCTGATGGTCCTCTAAAAAGACTGCATATAAGAAAACTGCAGTGAGTGTGGGGTATAATCTCAAACAAAATGCACCAACATACCCACTCCCTACAGTGTGTATGATATATATAATCTCAAACAGAATGTGTCAACATGCCCACTCCCTGCAGTGCCACATTCTTCTATTGCCTTTCATCAGAAGGAAGATCATATGGTAGATACAGTAGATGAACCTCAATGAGTGAGTCCCATCCCAGCCAGTCCCTGTTACACAGATGCTGGTCAGTGAGACTCATCAGGCACAGCTTGGGAAAACCATCCAGGAAAAGTAAGAATCTAATTCCCTTGATTTAAAACTCAGAAAGAAAATGCACATCAACATCAAACAGATGATGACTGTAGTTCAGTCATAAAAGCCTTGAAACACACTTGGCAATTGATTCTGTCCCCTGCTGAGCAAAATAAGGGTGTAAGCCTGTCCTACTGCCACAGTGTATGGACATCCCTTTCCCAAAAAAGGGCCCCATTTTTACACTTCCAGCTTGAGACGTTAAGGCTGACTGATCTTGTGCTCATCCACAATAAGCAGCTGTTGGCTGTTATGATGGAGACTGGGAAACAAACGACAAGGAAATTCTATCTATCAAAATGAAATGATTATCCCTTTCACATCAGAAATGACATTGGACTTAAACCAGCATGAAGAGACCATGGTTCTCAAATATCTGTCAGATATTTACAGTTCAGGATTACCTTAAGCCTCACTGGATGTGCATGTATATGCTATCTCTGGGCTACCATGGGATGCCCCATTGCTCCTTGCCATGAATAAACCAATTTCCTAAAGGGTACTATACCAAAGGCCACCTAAGCTGGAACATTCATCAGTGGGACCTGCTATATGTTGTAGTACTTTTACCAACATTTGAGACTGCTACAAGGCATCCTCAGGTACTTGATCTGGAAGACTGTCTTCTGGTAGTCAAAAAAAGTAAATTTTTGCCCTTTTAAAACTCTTTCTAAAGAAATACCAAAAGGGATGGGCCCCATGCTTGTGAACATTTACAGTGTCTACTGGATGACAGCTGTCTCACTAGAAGATCTGAATGGACCTCCCACATTGGTGATTGTCCCTCCTCTGTGGAGTGAATGTGCTTTAGCCCAGCAGTGGTGGCATGATGGTCAGTGTGGCAGAAGTGAAAAGGACAGATAAAGGGAAAGGATGTTGCTACCTTGCATGTGCACAGGCAGCTAAGATTTTACCCAGAAGAAAAATAAAGTAAAAATAGATTAGTTATTCATAGCCTGTGGGTAGGGAAGGGGAAAATGTCTTTCTTAAAATTTGATTACTCCAAAATAAATAGCCCAGTGTGTCTACTTGTGTTGGTCCTTCTTTGGAAATTGTAAGCATGTAAGTCCCACAACAGCAACAGCAGCCACCATGAGTTTTCTAGGGGGCAACACCCATCTCCTATTGAAAGCAATTGCCAGGTCAGAGGCTCTTACTTTTTCCAAGGCACTACAGTTACAAACTCCTAGGGATCAAATCTTTCTTTCCCAGTAATACGCTGCCCCCCCCCCCCCCCCCCCCCCCCCCCCCCCCCCCCCCTCCCCCCCCCCCCCCCCCCCCCCCGACCCCCCCCCCCCCCCCCCCCCCCCCCCCCCCCCCCCCCCCCCCCCCACCCACCCCCCCCCCCCCCCCCCCCCCCCCCCCCCCCCCCCCCCCCACACTTTAGATGTACACAGGCAATTGAGTTATTATTTGAGCGGGACCAAACATTATAGCCGGTCTCAGCCGTTACTTGTTCCTCTGCCTTTAAGTTCACAGTCCAAACCTGTGTCAAACAAACTATTTCTAGGTGGATTGGCTTTGCATTGCATTTTGTTATTCCCATCATGGCAAAGAGGTTCCAGCTGGGATTAGGCCTCATTCCACTAGGGCTACTGCCACTTCAACAGCATTTCTAAGGGGGGTGGCAACTAAGGATATTCTGGAAGCAGCTACTTGGAGTTCAGTGCATACTTTCTCTGAGCATTATCACCTGCCTATATACTCTAAGTCTAGAGCTGGTTTTGCCACAGCTGTTTTACAAGGCATGTTGTCAGCTCCTGCTACTATAATTTGCCAGCCTCCTTACCTCTGCTTTGGGATTCTACCCAATAGTCAGGACTGTAGCAAGGGGAGGCGCAGACCATAGTACTGTTTTGTACCTACCATAAATGTAGTTGTTCGGGTATTCCCTTGCTAGTCCAATTACCTCCTCCTTCCCCTCTGTGTTTCAGGGTGGTTGTGTAGGTGCCTTTACATGCTTATATTTTTTGTATATATATTCCTGTATATATTGTACATGTTTATTGGTGCAGGTTGTTTTTGGGACTTGTCTTTTTGGGTCTTCTGACATCTGGGGCAAGAAAAGACTGAGGAAATGACGTCGGTCATGCGCATTAGTACCCTGACGTACTGACGTCAGTCTAAGGCGCCATGACCGACGTCAGCCTTATACTCTGGTATTCGGGCCGACTGGGACGCGGACTATACCCAATAGTCAGGACTGCAGCAAGGGAATCCTCGAACATCTACATTTATGGTAGGTACAAAACTGTACTGTCTCTCCATACACCATTATATTGGGCGACTTCAACTACCCAAACATAGACTGGGAGCATTACTCTAGCTCCAACACCCTAGCCCAAAGGTTCCTAGAATTTATAAACTCAAATGCTATGGAACAACTTGTTACCACTCCCACAAGAGGGGAAAACATACTGGACCTGATCATCACCAACATGGAGACTCTATGCTCCAGACCAGAAGTGTATCCCTCACTGGTAAGATCAGACCATGAACTAATCTCACTGGATATTCACATCCCGACCCCACCCCCTGCTCAGAAAACCACAGTGAAAAACTTCTCTAAAGCAAATTTCACACTCCTCAAAACTGAGGTGGAATCCTTCAAAGCTCCCGGGCCTGTGGAAAATATGGCCCAGACCGCAGAATCCTTTATAAACGCATTCTATGAACACCTTCAGGAATGCATGGATCATGCGATCCCTAATAAAAAACCAAGACCCAATCCTCCAAAGGCAGACGTCCTGTCTGGTGGTCCCCAGCCATAAACAAACTATACAATAGAAGGAGGAAGCTACTAAATGATAGAGCAAAATCCCAAAAAGGGAAGGCATCACTGATCAGTATTAACAAAAAACTACGGGCACTCATAAAATTGTCTAAGGCCAGCTTCGAGAGAAAAATTGCACAGGACACTAAGGATAATCACAAGGCTTTCTTTAGTTATGTTAGGAACCTGGGTGGTAATTCCCAGATATGCTCAGAATTAGTCCAAAATGACAAAAAATACACTGAACCCACAGACATTGCCAACATCCTAGCTGACAGGTTCAGCGCAAACTTCTCCCCCCCTCCCCACCAAAAGGGCAAATATCCATCCCAGCAGAGTGCTGCCCCCCTGACATCTCAGATGCTCAGGTAAGAGCCGCCCTCTCCAAAGCAAAATACAGCATCAATGGGACCAGACGGTGTCCCGGGCTGCATCCTACATGAACTCCAAGAAGAGCTAAACCCAAACATAAAACTACTGTTCAATCTCAGCCTTACTACAGGATATGTGCCCAAAGAGTGGCGTACAGCAACAGTGGTCCCTCTCCATAAAGGTGGTGCCTCAACGGATCCTGGAAGCCTGACTAGCTTGGTCTGCAAAGCTATGGAAAGGATCATCATGGATCTCATAAATAAAGATATTGGGGACCTACAGACACTGGATCCTACCCAGTTCGGCTTTAAGGGCAGATCCTGCCTCTTAAACCTGGTTGATTTCTTTGAAACAGTCACCAAAGCCATTGACGAGGGGAAGGTGGTCCACACAGCCTACCTGGACCTCGCAAAAGCCTTCGATACAATACCCCACTCAGGCATTATAGATAAGCTCACCAGCTTAAATATAAACCCCTATGTCACTAGATGGATTACAAACTGGCTCAAGGACAGAACCCACATGGTTAGAATTGCTGGAGCCATGTCAGACTCCAAACCAGTTACAAGTGGTGTCCCATAAGGCTCAGTCCTGGGACCTCTCTTGTTCGGTATATATTTCTCGGAGGTACAGGCCAACACGGAAGGACTGTGGCTGACCAAGTTCGCAGACTACTGCAAACTGGGCGCCATAATCGACTCTCCAGCCGACACAAGCATCCTCCAAAAGGGCCTCATAGAAACAGACAACTGGTGCCAGAGCCATGGCCTCAAGCTAAATGCCAAAAAGTGTATAGACATCCCCTTTGGCAAAAACAAGTGCCCACAAATTACCGCATAGGTGGTAATCCATTAAGTACAGAAGAAGTAATTAGGGACCTGGGGACCCAAGTTGATAGCAATCTCTCATTTGATAACCACGTGGCCAAAGTGGTTAGAAAAACATTTTATATAGCCCACCTAATCATGAAGGGATTCACATCTAAATCAGGGGAGGTCATCGTGCCTCTTTACTCATCCCTCATCAGGCCCATAATTGAGTACAAATGCCCCTTTTGGGATGTACCTTACCAGACACCTGCAGCAACTGGAAAGACCCCAAAAGTACCTCACCAAGAGGATCAAAGGGCTCAAACAGATGCCATATGCTGCCCGGTTAAAGAAACTCAAGCTCTACTCAGTGGCATACCGCCTGTTCAGAGGTGATCTGTGCCTGACGTATAAAGCCGTATCCAACCCGGAATTAATGGACATGCTGCACCTCAGAAAATCCAAATCCCATCGAGCTACGCGCTCGAGAGACTTGAACCTCAGCACTGAAATAAATAGGACATGCTGGAGGAACAGATTCATAACCCAGAGGCTCCCTTCACTCTGGAATAAAATCCCAGTCCAGGTTAGGCAGAGTCCCTCATTGACTCTCTTCAAGAGGAATCTTGATGAGTGGATGGGAGATCGTAGGTTTACCCCGGATATCACTTCTGTGTCACTGTTAGACACAGGCACAGTATACTAACCTCGAAAAAGGGCATAGCAAATTAAATTTAAAATGGGTGGCGAAAGCCAAACACATTCTGGCTAGGCTTATAAATGCCCTAGGGCAGATAGCCTAGTATGAACCTATGAACCTAAATGTATTTGAAGCAGTGAATATTGTAAAAGAGATAAAAGAACTAGAAGTGGGAACTTTAGAAAAGGGTAAGAATAAATTATACAGAAAGAAATGGGAATTGTGGGAGCAGTACATGCAGAATAATATTTTAGAGGAGGAATGAGGTTTAAGGAAAGGCAGAAATTGAGCAGTATCTGTAATGTATTGATTGCACGGAAGAATATATGTGATGTATATTTGTAACTGTAAACATGTTAATATGGTTTGTTTTCTTTTATGTAAAAGTATGTTTACCTATGCCATAAGTGATGATTCAATAAAGATGTCTAATCTAGGGTCTGTTTATTGAAGAATGGGGAAATGTTTCAGTTTCTATAAGTGACAAAAGTTCCAAATGCTAAACTTGCAGGCACTTTCTTCAGGTATTTCTAGTCGCCCTAGAGTTGAAAGCGAAGTACCTCCTCATACTCTTAGCCAAAACACAGCACATGATCAATACCAATTTACATATGTGTCCTTTTTTCTACTGCACCAAGGGTATTTCAAAAATGACATGCCAGGCAAAGAGGGGAGAACTGGAAGGACATGGCCCACTCACCTGTTATGGTGAATGGTAGTAGTTTGCACACATTTGAGGGCATATTTTTTGGGAGAGATTTCCCTTGTGTACAGCAGTGAAACTACATTTTCTGTCATTTGGAGGAAAGGTAGTGCTGCTTGGAAAGAATTGCTTTTTGACAGTGAGTGATGTCCTTTGTGGACAGCTAATTTACCATCCCTTATAATACCACTCTAGGTACCTGGAATTGAGGCTGTTAAGTAAAATAAGAAAATTTGTTGAATCAGCACTGTTGGCTTTTCGAATGATAGCCCCTGCGTGTTGACCATCATCTTGCCGATGGGAGAAAATGGTTGTTTGGCTGAAGAAGGACGGATGAGTGACTGGTAGGAGGACTAGACGTTCACCATGACCTGCTTTCAGAATCTGGAACTCTCCCTGAATCTACTCAGTTTACAGCTAACTCCTACCTTAGCAAACCCTGTTTATGAGATCTCTTCTGAACAAGACCAGAGGGCATTCTTTGCCTCCAGTAACATGTTGTTTCTGTCCCTGTGTTTCCCTTTACATATAACAATCAAACTGGATTATGGCCAGAAAATCCCTCACAACATTTGGGTACAGATCACCCTCAGTCCTGATGGTCCTCTAAAAAGACTGCATATAAGAAAACTGCAGTGAGTGTGGGGTATAATCTCAAACAAAATGCACCAACATACCCACTCCCTACAGTGTGTATGATATATATAATCTCAAACAGAATGTGTCAACATGCCCACTCCCTGCAGTGCCACATTCTTCTATTGCCTTTCATCAGAAGGAAGATCATATGGTAGATACAGTAGATGAACCTCAATGAGTGAGTCCCATCCCAGCCAGTCCCTGTTACACAGATGCTGGTCAGTGAGACTCATCAGGCACAGCTTGGGAAAACCATCCAGGAAAAGTAAGAATCTAATTCCCTTGATTTAAAACTCAGAAAGAAAATGCACATCAACATCAAACAGATGATGACTGTAGTTCAGTCATAAAAGCCTTGAAACACACTTGGCAATTGATTCTGTCCCCTGCTGAGCAAAATAAGGGTGTAAGCCTGTCCTACTGCCACAGTGTATGGACATCCCTTTCCCCCCCAAAAAAGGCCTCATTTTTACACTTCCAGCTTGAAGACGTTAAGGCTGACTGATCTTGTGCTCATCCACAATAAGCAGCTGTTGGCTGTTATGATGGAGACTGGGAAACAAACGACAAGGAAATTCTATCTATCAAAATGAAATGATTATCCCTTTCACATCAGAAATGACATTGGACTTAAACCAGCATGAAGAGACCATGGTCCCCAAATATCTGTTGGATATTTACAGATCAGGCTTACCTTAATCCTCACTGGATGTGCATGTATATGCTATCTCTGCAGACTACCATGGGATGCCCCATTGCTCCTTGCCATGAATAAACCAATTTCCTAAAGGCGGTACTATACCAAAGGCCACCTAAGCTGGAACATTCATCAGTGGGACCTGCTATATGTTGTAGTACTTTTACCAACATTTGAGACTGCTACAAGGCATCCTCAGGTACTTGATCTGGAAGACTGTCTTCTGGTAGTCAGAATATGTGAAAGGAGATGATGTGAATTACAGATGTTTATGCAAAAGCAAACCTATCTTATTTTCCACATGGACAGAATAACCTTGCACATAAACCAGAACTTCATGCCCAATATGGTGATGGAGATCTTCCTTATTCAGACCATAAACCTGATGGTATTCTTCCCTGCCCTACAGGGCAGTGGGTAAAGGATCTTACCTTTTTCAGGTTCGTAGGGGAGTAAAGATTTGACAATGGCCCAGGTGACCTGAGATTGATTGACTGCTGGATGTTTCATAGAGCAGTCCGGAGAGAATGGGCATGTCCACTCTGGAAAGGTATGTCTGGTGACTCTGGTTGACCATGGCAGCAGTTCTGAAAAGAACCGCCTCAGAGAAGGAGGATGGAAATAAGTCTTGAGTGGAGGGCCAGGCTTGAGAGGGAAGTGAGTGGGCTGTCCAAGCCCATGGTAGCTCTTGCCTACGTATGTGAAGGAGAATACATGCTTAGGGCTTGGAACATAGATGGCTCGTATGTCCACATTAGAATCAAGGGGACGATATTTAAAATGCAACATAATGTCCTCAGTTCTTGGGATGCTTGTGAACATTTACAGTGTCTACTAGGATGACAGCTGTCTCACTAGAAGATCTGAATGGACCTCCCACATTGGTGATTGTCCCTCCTCTGTGGAGTGAATGTGCTTGAGCCCAGCAGTGGTGGCATGATGGTCAGTGTGGCAGAAGTGAAAAAGGTACAGATAAAAGGGAAAGGATGTTGCTACCTTGCATGTGCACAGGCAGCTAAGATTTTACCCAGAAGAAAAATAAAGTAAGAAAAATAGATTAGTTATTCATAGCCTGTGGGTAGGGAAGGGGAAAATGTCTTTCTTAAAATTAGATTACTCCAAAATAAATAGCCCAGTGTGTCTACTTGTGTTGGTCCTTCTTTGGTAAAATTGTGCAAGCATGTAAGGGTACGCTCCACAACAGCAACAGCAGCCACCATGAGTTTTCTAAGAGGGGGGCAACACCCATCTCCTATTGAAAGCAATTGCCAGGTCAGAGGCTCTTACTTTTTCTGAGCACTACAGTTTGGACTTTACATCCTGACCCAGGGCAGAATTTACCACAAAGCTCCTGCAGGGGTTATTACAAATCTTTCTTTCCCAGGGCCAGTAAAAACTGCTGAAATCTTTCCCCATAAGTTTGCACTATTGCCATAGCGAGGAACACAGTGAATATAGATCAGCATGTACAGTTATGTTTTTACACAACTGTGCTACATTCACTATGTTCAGTTATCCAGTATTGTTTCCTGTATGTTACCATGTGGAGGATGAGATCGATACCCAGTTGCACTTTAATCACCTTCTCAGTTTCTACACCCTTCATAGCACCATGTTCTCTGGTTTGAATAGTGCATTGTTCCACTGGTTTAGCTGCCCTACATAACACCACCATCTCGGGTTTGAATAGTGCATTGTTCCACTGGTTTAGCTGCCCTACATAACACCACCATCTCGGGTTTGAATAGTGCATTGTTCCACTGGTTTGGCTGCCCTAAGTGGCCCCACCTCCATAGGTTTGATTTTTGCATTGTTCCATTCATTTAGCTGCTATCTCTAGGAGCATTTGCCATCTGTGTTGGCTTCTGATAGACCAGTGTGAATTACACAGATGAGAAATAACCAATAATGGTGTGAAATGACTTCCCTTTTTTTTTTCACCATGGGCATGCTGATATCCAGGTTGGGGGGGGGGGGGGAGTTGATCCGCTGGCCAATTGGAGAAGGGTGAAATGTTTTGTAAGTGCGGCCAGGTGTTGAGCGTTCTGTGGCAGAATTCTGAAAAAGTAGCACTAGTGTAACAATGATCTTGCTCAAAAATACATATGTGCACTATGTTCCTACACAGCTGTACTTTTTAGCTATATGTACAGTAAGACTTCACACACATCTTGGGAAGAATGGCTGAGAGTAATGTTTCAGACTTTATGTATAATTCTTTTCTTGTCTAAATTGATGATCTTTCTTTATTGTAATAGTTTTGAACTGCTTCTGTTCCTCTTTCAGCTGTTCTGTAAGGCCCAAGTTCACATAACTGAGCAATCAGAATTGTTTTTATTTTAGTAATTGTGTTAATAAGAGGAGAATAAAATAGCTGTTAAATTCATAGTATTACAGAATGTTTAAGCAGTACACGTGTTATTGTGAGTGACATGTCTGACATTTGTTTCATCATTGTCATGGACACAGTAATAAGGAATCTGTTTTTAGGTTTCAGGAGCAGAAACTGCAGTGTGTTTTGCAATCAGCAGCCATCACTTGGGACATCCCATCCTCAAGAGAACCTACAGCAGTCTGATGAGCCTGGGAAGGATTACAAGAAACTGCATCTTTCTCCTGGTTTGCAGCATCACTTAGGTCATAACTGGATCAAGAGCTCTGAATGTGACAGTGCAACACCCTCATTACATCACTCTAGACAGAACCCACAGTGGGGTGCTCAGCCTGTGAACAGGTACAACAGGGCTCATCCTGTTACTGCCCCAGAGTTTCATTTAAGATGTAACTGCAGCAGCGACCCTAAGGGCAATGGTCAATCCCCCTCTATACAGCATTGTGCTCAGCGTGCATTGGACACTGACATACTTCCTCCCCCTGTTGTACCACAGCACCAGTCTGGACATAATTGCAGAAACAGGTCTGACTGCCACACATGTTTTAATAAAAAGCAAAGAACAGTAATTTATCAGTCATGTCACAAAGGAGAGAAGTCATGTAAATGCACCGAGTGCAAGACGCAGTTTACGTCTCACGGTAATGTAAAGTACCATCAGCCCATCCACACAGTGGATACTCACACATGGGAGAAAAAATATAAATGTCCTAAATGTAGTAAGTGTTTTACACATAAATATCCACTCAGAATCCATCAAAAAGTTCACACAGGAGAGAAACCGTACAAATGTGATGAATGTAGTAAGGGTTTTGTATATAAACAGTCCCTTGACATCCATAAACTAGTTCACACAGGTGAAAAACCGTACAAATGTGCTGAATGCAGTAAGTGTTTTACCCAGAAACCATACCTTAGAGCCCATCAACAAATTCACAGAGGGGAGAAACCATTTGAATGTGCTGACTGTAATAAATGTTTTGCACACAAAGCATACCTCAGAAATCATCAACGAGTTCATTCAGAGGAAAAGGCTTACCAGTGCCCTGAATGCAGTAAGGGTTTTACACAGAAAAAAAGCCTTAAAACCCATCAGCAAATGCACAGAGGGGAGAAACCATATAAATGTGATGAATGCAATAAGTGTTTTACCCAGAAACAAACTCTTAGAATCCACCAACAAGTTCACAAAGGGGAGAAACCGTATAAATGTGATGAATGTAGTAAGTGTTTTACATGGAGACAAAACCTTAGAACCCATCAACAAATGCACAAAGGGGAGAAACCATATAAATGTGCTGAATGTAGTAAGTGTTTTGCATGGAAACATAACCTTATAACCCATCAACAAATTCACACAGGGGTGAAACCTTATAAATGTGATGAATGTAGTAAGTGTTTTACCCGGAAGCAAAACCTTGTAACCCATGAAAAAATTCACAGAGGGGAGAAACCGTATAAATGCAGTGAATGTAGTAAATGCTTACCCGGAAACGAAACCTTAGAATCCATCAAACAATTCACAGTGGTGAGAAACCATATAAATGTGCTGAATGTTTTAAGTGTTTTACACGGAAACAACACCTTATAACCCATCAGCAAATCCATACAAGATAAACAACACATACAAGTAGAATGCAGTAAGCAGGCATGTGGACTAGACTGCTGATATGCCATTAAACCATTCATACAGTGAATACTCATATATGTGAATGATATATAAATGTTTTGAATGCAGTAAGTGTTTTACACACAAATGTCACCACAGAAGCCATCAATAAATTCACTTAGAGGAAAAAGCTTATGAATGTCCTGAATGCAGTCATTTTGAGATGAAGGAATTTTCCCCTGTATTGTGAAGGGACTTGCAGAAAAGAAATATATATATATATATATATATATATATATATATATATATATATATATATATATATATGGGTACCTATTACTTGATCGACAAGTCAAAACAGCGACACTCACATGTTCGACTCCACATCATCGACACTTCATAACATCGACGTTTCAGGTAAGCGATCTTCCCCCTCACAGGACCCATGGTAGCACTCGTTTCACTATTAAGAAGGTAAGGACAACGCTGTCAGAGTACATTTTGAAGACTGGCGTAAACCTTGTGCGTTAAAAGACAGAAACGAGTGCTACCATGGGTCCTGTGAGGGGGAAGATCGCTTACCTGAAACGTCGATGTTATGAAGTGTCGATGATGTGGAGTCGAACATGAGTGTCGCTGTTTTGACTTGTCGATCAAGTAATAGGTACCCATATATATATATATATATATATATATATATATATATCTATAAATATATATATAAATATATATATAAATTTGTTGAATATAATCATGGTTTTTATACAGAAGAATGAGTTACCAGAACGTCAAAAAGTTGACAAAGGGGGGGGAACTAAGTCTTTCCTCTATTTCTTTTTGCCTTATATCTATAACTATTCTCCTCCAACCCTTTCTTCTACTATTATCTTATAACTGCCGTTACCTCTCTACTTGTAAATATGACCCCATACTTACCCACCATGTTGATATTCTTAGCATTACTCTCTACCTCCCTTTATTCTTCTTACCTTCTTACCTTCATCGAACACCCACTCAATAACTGGCCAGGCTATATAAATAAACATACATCCAGCATCCACACTTCTCTTACCTCATTCTTAAATTCTACTTCCACCCCTAGCTTTCACCTTCCTAAATTCCATAGGCAATCTCACCTCACATATACCTTACCCTCTCATAAAAAAATGAAACAACTAACCCTTCTTAAAAGCAACTTCACATACAAACCAAATACTCCAACCTTACAAGACGGTGACATCCACCCCAACCCTGGCCCTACACATCCCTCCCCAAAAGTATCTAGGCCTAACTTCAATAACACCCTTCTCATAGGACATCTAAATATCTGAAGTGTAAACAACAAAGTACCCTACTTACATGCCCTCTTAGACACTCACCACTTTGATATTCTGTGCCTCTCAGAGACTTGGCTAAAGCCAGCCACCAAAGACATTGAGATTATTCCCCAAGGCTATAATTTATATAGGCTTGATCGTTCTAAACGTAAAGGTTGTGGAGTGGCAATTCTCTTTAAGAACCATCTTAACATCTCCACCCTCCCAGCCTGTCCAACCCAGGATGTTAGAGCTGAAACCATCATCGCTAAACTCCAATTAAATGCACAAAAGCCCTTTACATCATCTGCATGTATATACCTCCAGGCAACAATATACCCATCTTAGAAGACTTTCTCAGTTGGGTTTCCACTAACTACCCCCAAGAAACTATAATTCTGGGTGACTTTAATATAGACTGGAATACTATTAATAGTGAAAACCCCTCCTGTCATATAAACCTACATGGTTTTACTCAATCTATTACCACTACAACAAGGCTTAATAAACTAAGTAAGAAACATAGTATCTTAGACTGGATACTCATAAACAAAGCCAATGTCTCATACAAAGTACAAACAATGCCCGATGACCTTAGTGACCACTGCCTAACCTTTATCTCTAGAGAAAAGACTGACTATCAAAACCTCCCTAACACTAGAATAATACGCTCTACCAAACACTTTAAAACTGACTCATTTCAAAATGATCTCAAAACATGCAACTGGAACCTCTTGAAATCTCTTCCTCTTAATGAAGCAGTATCATTCTTCAACTCAACCTTCCTTTCCATTTTGAATAAACATGCCCCTGAACGCTCTATTAGAATGAAGTCTAATATAGCCCCATGGCTCTCTAAGGAAACAAAGAAATTAATTCATACTAAAAATAAAATTTGGGCCAAATGGAGATACCATAGAATCAGCTCTGATTTTCTTCACTTTTGCCAACTTAGGAATCTTACAAAAAAAGCTATAATCTCTGACAAAAAAAACTACTACTGTGAACTTCAAGAAACCCATTTTAATAAACCCAAACAATTCTGGTCTTCTGTCAACAAACTCCTTTCACCTGGAACATCAAAACTCCCTCCCTCTAAACTCAGACCCAGATACCCTAACCATACTGCAAACACTTTCAATTCCTTTTTTATAGAAACCATTCAAGCTCTTGCTAGACAACTGAACACCAATAACTTTTACCCTCCAAATAATCTAATTGACTCTCCCCACAACTTCACTCTTCATCCTATCTCTACCTCTTTCATCTACAAGCTTATTCTCAAACTGAAACCCTGCACCCCTCTGCTGACAAACTCCTTCTCTCTTTCTTCAAAAGGCTGCTAAACAGATTGCATACCCTATATCTATACTCATTAATAGGACGATCCAAGAGGCAACCATACCAGATATATGGAAAGTCTCTCATATTATCCCACTACACAAAGGTGGTAGCTCTATTGATTACACTAACTATAGACCTATTGCTCTTCTCTCACCTCTAGCTAAGATAATGGAGAAATGTATCCATCAGCAACTTGTTCAGTATCTCTCTTTAAACAACATTATAGCCAACTGTCAACATGGCTTTAGACCTCACCATAGCACCTCCACTGCCCTCCTTTCCTTTGTTGATACTATTAACAACTATCGTAACTCAATCTTTTCTCCTCTGCTCTCTTCATTGACCTCTCTAAAGCCTTTGACATGGTGAACCACTCTTCCCTCATTAATATCCTTCAATCCCTCTCATTTGATATCCTGGCTATTAAATGGTTTACTTCTTATCTAAGCAACAGACAACAAGCCGTTCTTTGGGACAACCATATCTCTTCCTTATTGCCTGTTTCTATTGGAGTACCACAGGGCTCCATTCTTGGGCCACTTCTCTTCTCCCTTTACATAAAAGATCTTAACACTGTAATCCCTCAAGCTACCTGCATCCAATACGCTGACGACTCCACTATTATTTGTTCAGCATCTACCTCCTCAGAACTACTCTCACTAACTCAAACTACCTTCAACACTGTAGAAACCTGGTTTACTAGACGGTACCTCCTCCTCAATGCTAAAAAAACTAAACTGCTCCTTTTCACTCCTACCACTCGAGCCTCCCCATTAAACTTCAACATCTTGTCAAATGACACCACTGTCATCTCTCCTGACCTGACAACAAAACTACTAGGAGTAACCATTGATAACAATCTCACTTTTGATCAACATACAAACAACATCATCAAAACAGTTAACAAAAAAATAGGATCATTATACCGTATTAAGCCATTTCTCACACCTACTACCAGGGCTACTATCGCCCACTCCCATCTGATATCTACTCTCTTTTACGCATCACCTATCTTCACTAACCTTAAGAAGGCTAACCTAAATAAACTAGCAGTTTGTTATAATAGCATTGCCCGCTTTGCCACCGGTAACCCTTTCAGAACACATCACTGTCATAACCTAAAACTCCTAGGCTGGCTAGAGCTACAAAACTGTCTTATGATCTCACAACTTACTATTGCCCACAAGATACTTTACCAACCTGATAACACCCCTATACTCTCTAAACTTTTAATCCCTTATAGTAATCTTACCTCCCTTTGATCTTCTTCTAAACTCATGACCAAATCTGTAAAATCTCATAACTTAGCTGGTGACTCTCTGTTCACTAATACTGTAGGTAGGACATGGAATCTGCTACCCACAGATATTACTCTAATCTCTTCCTTACCACTCTTCAAACAAAAAATCAAACTGTACTTCCAAAATCACTGGCTTTGTTCCTGTAGGACTCCTGACTAACCTTTTTAATCCCCCCTACTCTACCTTAACTACTTACTGTCTTATTAGCTACACATACACTTACTTTTTTTCTTGCCCTGTTGCTCTCCTCTTATGCTCTGACTCACTCCTCCTTTCTCTCCGCCCTCATTTCCATTCTTCTTTTTTCTTCCCCTTCTAGACTTTTGTTTCTCTCTCTTCTCCTCTCTTGTATTTCTACATTAATCCCTTCTAATCTCTTGTTTTACTTCTTTCTCTCCGAATTAATGAAACTAACTGCCAATCTTTAGCATTTTATTTTGTGATGCTACTACTGACCTAGTGTATTTTGTGTGTGCCTTAAATATTTGTTGTTCTTATTACTAAATGTATATTCTTATTGTACTTAAATTTTTATTAATATGTCTTGTAGTTTAGTTTTATGTATGGGGCTTTTCTCCCCGGGCCTCTACTGAAAATGGACATATATCCAGCTAGACTAGCCCGGTAAACAAATGTAAAATAAAATAAATAAATAAATGCAAGTGTCCTGAATGCAGTAATTGTTACAGAAGAAAGAATACTCTCCTGAAACACCAAAAGACTCGTATGGGGGTGAGAAAAGAAATATGGGTAATGAAAAAATCTAAAAATATCTGGTGTGGTGTGATGATTATCACCAGAAGAAAGCGAACTAATCAGTATGAAAAAATACATCTAAAAGTATTTGAAGAAAAATCCAGGCAACGACATTTAGATATGGTAAACTCCAAAATAAAAAAATCACAAAGGTGGAATGTAATTGGAAAAAAAGCTTAATGAGTCAGAAATTAAACAGAAATTGAATCCTAGAGCATCTGAGAAATGAAGGGGTTTGTGCTGAATTCAAACATAGGTAGGCATTCAAAATGATGAGATGCTGACTCCCTACATGAAGGATCTGCTGGAGACGTAGGATGCTTCTGAAGGTACACCACTGGATGATATTCTGGAACCTTCTGTTGGGAGACTTTCACAAAAATCTAGTAAGACCTACACAGCAAGCGAAAGAATAGGAATAGTGAAATCTCTGATACAGACACTATTAAAACATAATTAGCCAATCTGCACCCTTATCTGGGCAGGAGCAGAAGTTGGCACAGGATGCATGTGGAAAAGTACAGAGTGATGTCCAGGAACCTGCTGTGGGGACTTGCGTGAAAATCCAGTTAGAATTGCTCTGCAAGGGAAAGAGCAGGAAATGGAGATAAAAGAAAATGCTGCAAGTCCAGAGAAAATAACCATAAGGAATAACTGAGTGACTGGTGAAAGAAGCATAAAACAGAAATTAGGTTCATAGGTTGGTACAAGGCTATCGGCCCTAGGGCCTATACAAGGCTAGCCATAACAATTCCCTGGCTATTTCTTCCCACACTATTGTGAATTTCCTTTCTCCCATCCAGTCGTCAAGGTTCCTTTTGAAGAGGGCCAAAGAGGTGCTCTGCTTGACATGTATGGCCATTCTATTCCAGAGTCTGAGTAGTCTCTGGGTCAGGAACCTATCCCTCCAGCATGTTTTGTTTATTATGATGACAAGGTTTAGATCCAATTAATTATGACCCAAGTTGTTAGAAGACTAGTAAATCAGATGAACACACTAACTTGTGACTATTATGAGAAATTCATGTGATATAGCAGAAATAAATGGGGTATACTGCTGTGTAGGTAAACTAATAGTATTACAAGAAAAATACAGAGTAACAAAGGAAATGAAAGGGAATAAGTAGAATGTAACTAACCACAAATACAGAACACAATAAATAAGATATTTCACTGTTAGTTCCTTTATTAAAATCTTAGTAACGGTAAAAACAACATACAGCATCAGCATAGACCAGGGTTTATCGTAGACTTTCCAGTAATAAACTAAGCATATCAACACAAACAGAAGATTTCAGCCATATGCAGATGTGTGTAAAAGAGAACTACAACACAAGTACTTCATTGATACCATGAAAAAGGTTTTATGGAGAATTTGGAAAGAAAGCAAAAACAATGGGAACACAGTCAAAAAATGAATAAATAGCTACGTTTAGAGAAGGATGTATGAAGGCACTAATGAACATAATAAAGATGCCAAATGGAGAGAAGAATTAAAAGAAATGTCAAGCCACTCTAATGTAAAAATGTGAAATGGGAGTAAGCAACAGCCACAAAAACTGAGACAAAAATTAGTGAAATCTTCAAAATGAAAAACTCAAGGTCCATATCCAGTACCCAATTTCTGTCTAAACTTATGAATATATTTACACAAAGATTTAGCCATGTGTAAAAAAATTATTTCTATGCACATCCTAAACAGATACCGAACTGCATAATAGAAAAAAAGCATACCGCTCTGTAAGAATGAATCTGCAAGCCCATCCTAAGAATTGTACACCTGTAACTTGCATTCTGTATACATAATTGTTGAATTAATGCTCATAGAAGTTATAGCCATCTAGAGTAAAACTCAGTAATGGCAAGGTTAAAAGAGGCAATAAAAGGTAATCATGTGAAACAAGGGATCACCTGTTAAATGAAGTGATAACAGAGAATTGTAAAAAAGGGGAAGAACCTACATGTGGCATAGATAGATTACAAAAAGCATTTCCCAGCATCCCACATTCATGGATTGTGAAATGCTTTCAGATCTATAACTAAATTTTACATTGTGCTGCCTATGAAAGTAGCAAACAACTTTGCAGCTGAGTCACTATACAAGGCAAATTTATTATCGCAGGGATAACATTTCAAAGGGGGATATTCTGGTGTTTCTTTGTCACTGTGGCTATTCTATCTTGTCCTTAAACCGTTAAGCCATTAACTTAATAGAGTAGGCTGCAGTTACAGCTTAAATTCCAAAAAAACAATCTCGTCTACGTTTTTGGACATGCTTTTTAAGACTGTATTGTTCATCAGACCTGATCTGGAAATGCACTGTAATTGGATAAAACTTTTTTTTCTTAAATACAAGAATGATGATTGTTGTTGATTAAATGTGCAAAACAGCATTTATCACGGAATGGTGTAGCACCAGGAAAATATCAACATGTGCGAAAGGAATGCGATATAAAGGAACTTGAACAAAAGAGGGTAAATAAATATTTCAGAATAGGTTAAGGGTCAGCTGTAAAACATGAAACAAATGAGAACAAAGCTTAGTGAGGAGTGATTCTAGAAGACTGCAATACTGAAACTTTTTTTTTAATCTAAGAATGAAGTCCAAGCTATAAATCAGATTGCATTTCCTTTTCTAACTTACAGCTTTGGTAGGATTGACTGGCCCAAAACATGCTTATTCAGTGAAAGAGGAAAAAACTGCATGCCAATATAATATATCCCTCACTCTTAAATGATGTCCTACACAAAATGAGTATGTATTTTGGAACTGTGTACATATTTGTGGGCCTCATCTTATCCAAACATACTGAAAGTTCTAAAGCGTGAAGAGATGGTCTAAAATGACATCTTTGCTTAATTTAACAAAAGTATTTTTAAAAAGAGTGAGAATGGAAGTCAAATCAGAAGTAGATGGGAGTTACGCAGCAACTTGAGAGCCAAAACCAGAAAAGAAAGAGTATAAAGAAAAGAATACTGAAAAACCCACCGTCAAGTGTCGGGTATGCTTAGAACAATGATAGACTGACCAAGTTTTGATACAGGAATGGCTAAGGTGAAGCAAATTTAAACCAAATGATGATAGTAGGCCCACATGCATGTTGGTTTGCAAAGTCTATGGAAAAGGTGGGAAAAACAAAAGCAGGTTCTGTAAAACGGAACTAGAAGCAGTTTCATATTTTTTTGCTGGTTATGGTACACTCGTAGCTGAAAATTCAGACAACAAAAGAGTGAAATATGAATATATTGACTGCAGTATATGTTTTTCATAAAGTGTTAGTCTGATGTACAACAAGAAAGAAAACTGGATAATAGTCAAAGAAAAAAAGGGCAAAACATTTGAAACCTCCACATCTAGTCTTCACAAAGTACTGGGATATGTAAGGAGAAACTACAGATAACACGGAATAAAAACACCCAGATAGTTCCTGTCCTTGTTGTAGCAACATGGTAAATAAAAAAAAAAATTTCAAGCATATTTAAATTTGCTAGAGATACAGGTAACACCACACGAACCTCAGATGGAGGCAATTCAGGATTTGATGAGAATAACATTCTTAGCAAATATTAAAGGTCGTAGTAGTACTGATTTTCATAGACTGTAATTATACCCTGACTTAGGAATGAGGTCTATTATGTCACATTATTAGAAATCCTAACATTTGGATAAACAAAGCTGAGACTAGAGCAGTTTAAAGACATCCAGGTAGTTCCAACATACTTCTCAACCCCAGAATGTTGCAGAATATTCCTGCTTTTGCCTCCTATCCCCACTCCCTTCTCATAAATGTATGATTTCTTTGTAAACTACCAGAGATTATAGTAAATTGACAAGAGTTTTATATTTAATATTGTTCAGAAAATGGATGTTAATACAGAACCTGCTGTTCTACTAATTAGAGTAATATTTAAACACTCCCTGATTTGGGGCCTTGCTCCCATAATATTTCAGCATTGTCAAAAGTCTTGATTAAAGAAGTTGAGAGGTACAACTTCCAATAGCAGAAGGAGCTACAGGATTAATAAAATAATAATATAGCTCACCAATATATGGTAACAATAAATATATCCAGTATATGAACTGTAGAAGGAGGCAGTTCTGGGTGCTTTGTGTACTCTGAGAAGCGCACGTTTGTCAAACATCAAAGATTTAAAGTAAAGATGCTGAGTGGATAGAGGAGAGTAAAGAAATATTTAAAATATTCTAAAGTAATGATATAAAATGTAATAAAGTAACAGGCAGAAAAGTGAGACAATATTAATGAAGGTTGTTAACTGGAAAATCCCAAATCCAGATGGTAGTGTCTGACTTCTGGCTAACATCATTAGTATATTTGCATGACGATTTAGTGCCAAATTAAATTTTTTTATATGCACACCAACCTGTTCAACAACAGGAAAATTGTATTCCTCCTTAAAAGTCTCCCTGCATGCTTATGTAGAAACTACAGATGAAAAGCTCTTCTACATATAATTTACATACTAGAATTGATGCACACTGAGTTTATAATCATGCAGTTGTGGCAGTAGCACAGACATGTAATAAAAAAAGAATTGTATAGGATAAAGGATCATATCTTACAACACAAAATCATAGTATGAAACTGTAAAATGTTTGGATCATATTTATTGCATGAATAAACATCAGAAAGCATTAGACCTTCAAGTATTAAAGAATGCTTACAAAGGTTTAAAGTGTACCATCCACTGATAAATTACATAGCAGCAATTATGAAACAATGGTAAATAACTTTATATCTGTGTAATCGTAAAAGACAAATTACTATCACTGAGACAAAAATCCATAGAGGGATATTTCAGCATTATTATAACCATTGCTGCCTTATCTTGGCCTTAATCCATTAAGCATGATGTCCAGAAGGCATCCTTGCTAAATGATATCTTGTCTACATTTTGTGGATCATATAAAACTGTATAACATGCCATATAAGCAACTGAAAGTACAACTACAAATTGTTAAAATGTTTTTCATACTATAAGAATGACATTTGGTCTTACATGTGTGAAATTAACTTTTTTAGCAGGAAAATTGAAGCAACAAGAAAATATCAACTTGTGGGAGGAATGTGACCGAACTTTAACATGAGGGAGTTATCAACTTGTGGGAGGAATGTGACAGAACTTTAACATGAGCGAGTTATCAACTTGTGGGAGGAATGTGACAGAACTTTAACATCAGGGAGTTATCGACTATCTGGCACTAGGTGAAGAACATTTAGAAATACAGCATGAGGAAATGAGAACAGACTTTAGTAAAGAATATTTTAGAGGACTAAAACTAACTTTGAAAACTGCCTTCACATCCAGGAATAAAATTTAAGGTATAAATCGGCTTGATCTTCCTATTCTTAATTATGGATTAGTCATGATTTACAGTGTGCAGAAAGTGCTGGATCAGCTTGACTAGAAAACAGTACTGCTACATGCTCATCAAATAATGTATAAAACAATGTATAACATGATTATAAATTCCAGGTATGGACCTCCTGGAAATTGATTATATGTATGGGTATGCAGTTGTGGGACTGTACACACATTTGTTGTCATTGTAAGAGAGAAACATAGTAGAAGTTGGAAACCATTATGAAAACAAGACTGAAATGATATATTTGATGTCATTCCTTATCACTGTTGCAGTATTTTCCTTACAAGAGGGATGGCTTGCAGGGGATAACTATATGGTCTGCCAGCATACCAAAACCTTTGGTCCTTCCTGGCATAGTACTTGAGATGCATGTCCAACGTCCAAGGCATAAGGTACATAAGTGATGTAAAGGCACCAAATCCTCAGAACATCTTTGCCACCAGTCCTAACATCGTATTTGAATTTGGTCTGCAAGTTGTCTCGTATCCGGTACTAAGGCTAGGACAGATAAGTACCCCCACTGGTGGACTCTGTTTTCTCTTTTGTCATTCAGAAAGGGGAAATGTGAGTGTGAAAGGCAGATTTATCATAAGGATAGACACAAACATTTTTTTTTCTGCCTAGGAGCAGGACCATGATAACACGCAATGCGATATTTGCCAGGCCTTTGTACTCATGACCATGAGCAGCCATCTGTCATTTCTGTCTGTATGTTTGGACAACCTCCATCTTAAGTTGCTGGCTCTGGCAACCATGGCTTCTGGATCCACATGCCCAGATGTTCAGCTGCTTTTTATGAAGACATCAAAAAAGATGTGCTTGGTGACTTCTGCTGCCCAGCTTGTACCAGACATCCCCATAGGTTCAGATGAAGAGCCAGAGGACCATCCAGTTCCTATGCCTGCTCCATCATGACCACATCGGAGGCCGACATGGAATTTGCCATTTACACATCCTCTGAGGCTGTGCCTTCTGCTGCAAATGAAGAGGAAGGGCCATGCCATGGCTGATTATTTCTGAAGGACCTAGGGGTATTCCCAAAATACTTAAGGAAGACATACCCTTATTGAAGTTGGGCAAGATTCAGGACTCCCTAAGCTTGTTATGGCAGAGGTTCCTTTAAAGAAAAAGACTAGGCATGTGCTTCCTGTTGTTAAGGACCCCACAAAGAGTGGCAGAACTTCACTCAGTTTCTTTCTACAGCTCTCATGGCCATTTATACCCCATCAAGGTTAGTCAATGCCTTCACATGTTTTCTCTTCCACTCCTGCTAAGAGGCTTTGGGTTTCTGATTCCTCTAAAGATCTGGATTCTGGGGAAAAGTCCATGGCTTGTACCTCTCAGATCTACCCCACTCTTGCTCTGGATCAGATGAAAATGAAATGCTATCCCCTGATTGACTTACTGAGGAGCTTTCTTTTGAGGACATCATTTTCAGTCGGAGACCTCCATGTCTGAGGTCCAGAAGAGAGATTATAATCTCTTATGATGGATTCTCCTAGCACTTCTGCAGTCGTTCCTGTTTAGGAAGCTCTTCATGATACTTTAATTTCTGCTTCACAGGCTTTGGTGCCTCAGCCTCCTGCTCCTAAAACTTTCACACAGGTTCTAAATAGTTCCTAGGATACAGACAGTCTTATAAACTTAATTCTTTTTCCAACCTTGCAGTACTTTCTCTTTCTGTTTCAAACCTTCTTTGCCAATTCCTCCCCTATGATATTGCCTTTTGATTAGGATGGTAAAGGTATGGACACGTATGGCAAGAAGGTGTATACCTCTGCTGTCTTGGCCTTTAAGGCTACTAATGATCAGACCAGTATGACCAGGTATATTCTGGCTCATCTGTCTAAGCCTGAGGGTTTTCTGGCTGACACGCCTGACTGAGATGCCAAGACGTCTGCCATTTCCTTACTAGCTTCTGCTTCACAGGTAGCTCACCTTCCATCAAATGTAGCTATGATTATGATGATGATGATGATGCCTGTCAGTTATCAGGAGATGCATCATTCTTATGTCAACATTTTCCTAAATGTTCCTGCTTTCAAAATGCTTTCCCTCCAGTCTCTGTTTCCTCTGCAGCTTCCTGAGGCATACCTTGTTTTTCTGGACCAGAAGGATGCTTGTCTCCATATTTCTATTCACCTTCTCTTCAGGAAGTGTTTATGATTCTCTGACTTTTACTTACAGTATCAGTTCTCTGCTTTGCCTTTTGGTCTTTCTGCAGCACCAAGAGTTCTTACAAAGTGTCTAACCCTGGTCAAAGTCTTCTGCAAGACTATATGGCATTAAGAGTTTTCTCTATTTGTATGACCTTCTTATTTAAGTCCCCTTTCAGCAGCAGCTTCTGCAGGATCTTGAATTTACCATGCTCCTTTTTCACAGTGACAGTTTTACTCTCAATCTGTACTGACCCTTTCACAGGACCAAGTTTTCCTGGGCTACAGAATTCAGACCTTGTCAATGGTGGCATTTCTTCCTCATCCTGAAGTCCTCTCCTTGATGGCATTCTTCCAGCCTCTTCCTTTACAGGTGGTGTCAGCAGAGAGTTTCTTTGAGCTTCAGTGTTAATAGATTCCACTGTTCCGATGACTCCATTGGCCAGGGTCCACACGTGGAAGTTTCACTGGTAAGACAGCTTGGCTGCAGTATGGCCATCCCTGGACTTCCCCATTCCTCTCTTCTCTAAATACAGGCATTCCTTTACAGGTTCCCTTCCCCACTAAGGAGCTCCAGATGCTTCAGATCTGGTTTGGGGGCTTCTTCCAGTGATATCAGGGTTTGAGGATCTGGTCTCCTCAGTAGGTACAAGACCCATATCAACATCAAGGAAATGAGTTCTCTTATCCTAACTCTTCTGAGTCTGCATTCCTTTTGTTTCCATACCCCTGTCATGTGGTACATAAATAAATATGGTGTTACAAAGTCTTACCATCTTTGGAGACTGGCTATTATAGCTTTGGATTTTGCAGTCCACATTCACTTGACACTTCAGGTGGTTTATGTTCTCTTAGAGCACAATCTGGTGGCAGATAATCTGAGCAGCTCTAGGTCAGATCCTTATGAGTGGATGCTTCATAGAGAGGTTTTCATGGACATTGTTCATAGGGGGGGTACTCCTCAAAAGATATTTTGTCTCCTTTGTGAATAGACAGTTTCCCATGTTCCATTCCAAAGTAGAATGTCCTCTGGCTTGGAAAATGGACACCATATCATTTTTTTGAAAAGGGATGTTCTTGTATGCTGATCTCCCTTCTTTCTCTGGTGCCAGTGGTCCTGCACCTCTCTTATGGGCATGTCCAGTATCTTGTTGTTGACTTCCTTTTGGGGACAAGACAGCATTTGTTCCCTCTTCTGTCTCACCTGGCAATTGGTGACCATCACAAATCTCACAGGATGAATCCTCTCACATAGGGCAAGAGCTCTCATTTACCCTCATCTTTTCACTGTACAATTGACTATGGGTGATAAGAGTTTTCATTCCTTTTCAGCACCAGTTTAGGAGAACGTGCTTTCAGTTTTTCAGGAGGGCAGAAAATTCACTACTGGCAAATTCTATGTTGCAGAGTAGAAGGGAGTTTCTGTTTGGTGTCACAGAAATTAACAGGTACCTTGCTTTCTTATTTGTCTGAGGAGTTCATTTCTGGCCTGGCATACTCTTCTGTTGAAGCTCATTTGTCAGCCATTTCTGCTTGTCTGCCTTTAGATCCACCACTTTCCTCTCATTTTGAGGTTAAACAGTTTTTTGAAAGGTGCCATTCATATCAGGCCTTCAAGCAAACCAATACTTCCTTCTTGGGACCTTAATTTTGTTCTAGAAAACTTAACTCGGCCACCTGTTGAACCAGCAGCCTCTTCTGATTTGAAATTGTGTACCTGGAAAAATGTCTTGTTGATGGCACTGACTGTCAAGAGAGACTCTGAACTTCACTCTGCTATGGCAGTTCTTCCTTTTCTAGTTTTCCACAGCCAGTGTCTCTTTGGAACAATTCTTCTTTCATGCTTAAGTGATCAATAATTTGCTTTTTTCCCCCCTCCAATCATAATAGAAGTTAAATGTTTTTCCTCGATTTGCATAGGCAGCACAGATATTTAGACAAAACTAAGGATATGAGAGAATCTGATCTATTTTTTGCTTCCTTTCTAGCCAAGAAATTGGGTTTAGCTTTTTGTAAGCTAACCTTCTCCTCCTAGATTTCTACAGCCTTTTCTTTTTGTTATTCTTTTCTTGCCTATCAGGTTCTTACTTCTGTTCATGCTCGTTCTACTGGGGCAGATGTCTGCTCTGGCATTTTTAAGGGTCTTGAGGCCAGATCCCTTTTGGAAGGTGCTACTTGGTCCTCTCTGCATACTTTTCCTAAGCACTACAAGTTGAATGTTGTTGCTAGGGCTGGAGCAGGATTTGCCAGCTCCATTATACATGTGTTCTGCTGTAGCGTTTTCCTCCTATGATTTCCAGTAGCTTTAGTATTTTTACTTTTGTAAGGAATACTGCAGCAGCGATAAGTAAGGATTGGTACATTTGTGTATGAACTCAGTGTAACTGTAGATGTCCTACTTCTCACTGTTGCAGTATATTATCCCTCCCTTTCCAGTTGTGTTTTTATTTATTTTTTTTTCCTTTTCTTCTGGCCATTTATGTTTTTTTCTGATTTTTTTTCCTCCTGAATGTTTGTGTCATCTCCCTCCACTTTCGTCTGGGTACTCTAGTCCTTCTGGGGCAATTAAGGTTTGAGAATTTGGCACTTGTATATCATTTATGCACCTTAGATGCAGAACATGAGTCTGAGATGTGATACCGGGAAGGAAAAAAGGCTTTTGTAGGGTGGCCAGTTGTATGGCTATTATTGAAAGGATATCCCCTTTTGTAAAGAATACTGCAACAGTAAGACCTCTCTTGTGCAATTGCACTTTCAGACTAGCAGAAGCTTTTTGGAAATTAAACAGAAGTGGACAAAAAACTGGTAGCTGCAGAAAATACAAAAGCAAAAGAAAGAATTTGAAGAAGACCACAAGAAAAAAAAGGAAAGCCCACAATTATGGTGGAAAGATCTGAACAAACCCCATGTTAATCAAGGTATTATAAAGAATCGGTAAGTAGAAGTGACCATAAATGAAAAGATAAGTTTACTGGCTGGTCTAGACAGTGGGCTTTATGTGCTGGTTTACAAGCCTGTAGAAGGAGTGGAAGATGCAGGCAAATATACGTTCTGCTGTACAGAACTGGAATCGGATTTACATCTTGTTACTTATAGTCATGGCTAAGAGTTTGTACACCAAAAGATGCAAAAATGTTGCAGAAGTAGTACAGTGGCAGTTGTAGAAACAGTACTATGTTCATGGACCTGAGAAACAATGGAAGTGTGTGCCACAAAGAATTGTTGCTAATGAAGTGCTGATTACATCATTTAAGGAAGTAGAAGCAAGCAAAAAATTAGCATTACTTAGTAAAGAACACTTAGTAGTTATAGTGTCCTGCAAACTGAAAGAGATGAAATACCAGGGGGGAAAATTAGCATTACTTAGGTAAAGAATACCTAGCAGTTAGTCTCCTGCAAACTGAAAGAGATGAAATACCAGGGGGGAAAATTAGCATTACTTAGGTAAAGAATACATAGCGATACCTAGCAGTTATAGTGTCCTGCAAACTGAGAGAGATGAAATACCAGGGGAAAAAATTTAGCATTACTTAGGTAAAGAATACCTAGCAGTTATAGTGTCCTGCAAACAGAAAGAGATGAAATACCAGGGGGAAAAATTAGCATTACTTAGGTAAAGAATACATAGCAGTTATAGTGTCCTGCAAACTGAAAGAGATGAAATACCAGGGTCTGTTTGCAGCAACTGGAGCAACATTGAAAAGGCACCCAGACCATTCCAATATTAGAAAGAGTAGCAACACTAATAAAGAATTTTCAAGGATACTTAAACATATTGCTGTTACAGATATGCTCATATGATGTACAGAAGAGACAATGCTGAGAAGAATGCTATTGGCAAATACCAAAGAATAAAGCAATACTAGTTTCATAAACTTCACTGTTACCATGCCTTAAAACTGGGGACCATTCCTATAACAGTATTAAAATCCATAAACAGCTGGATAAATTAAAAAGAACATCGATGGCTGAGAAGAGTACCCTTACCAAAAAGTAAAGGCTGAAGCAACCCTTACCAAAAAGTAAAGGCTGAAGCAATACTCAGTTCAAGAAGTTTATCTACACTGTTACTAACAAAATGTGGTCCATTCCTGTCAGCGTAGTAAAATATCTAAACTAAAAATATTGAAACTGTGTTAAAGTACTGAATGTGGTTAGTGTTTTTAATGAAGCAGTAGTCATAATAGTATATGGCAGTTCACACTGGGAAGACTGGAATGGCAAAATATGTATGTAGTCCTACTATTGCAGATAACTGTCAGTGGCTTATGAGGTGTCAGGCTTTCCTTTGATGCTAGAGGAGTAGAAGTTTGCATGCTTTATTCCTATACCAGGTGTTATTTTAATAATGATTCTGCAGTGTTTCTTGGGGGGGTTGTTGCATTGCTGAGGATGTTGTCCATTAACAAAGATATTAAAATGAGGTCCAATCTGCCTGAGTTTGTAGCAGCACAGGAAGACAGCATGGCAATGTTTTCCCTGTGCCTATCCAAATAGTTCCTATTCCATATGCATACCACCTCCTGTTGCCCATGAAGTGCGACATAAGCTTAGTGCACCTAACCTGGTCAACAACATGCATGCATGTATAAATAAATAAATGACTGAGTAAATAAAAGTGGTAAACTAGTATTGGAGTATATGCGATAGAAATATGTAACACCAGTGAAACTGAGACAAAATTAACAAAGACTTTTTACAAGGAAACTTGACATCCTGATGTTGTACCAATTTCCAGCTAAAGGCATCATCTTCATTTCCCTATGATGTAATTCTGAGCTTACATTATTTCTATGTAATCATCCAAACATGACATCAGCTTGCTTAATAATGGTAAAAAATAAACTCCTCCTTAAGTGAAACTGCAAACCTTGCTGAAAACTGTTGACGAATGTCTTACTTTTCAGCAACATAGAAACTGCATACCATAACTGCTACCGACAGTTTTAGTCATTTGTGTAGAACATCTGTCATGGCAATAGAACATATTAATAATAAAAGAAACTAGGATAATCTGTTACTTAAAGCTGTAATGCATATATCTTAAAAGGGGAAGCACCTAAGGATGGCATGGATAGGTTGCAAAATTTGATATCCTTTCACATTCATAGAATTCTTACAGATGTATAAAATATACTATTCATTGCACAGCCACTGTAAAACAGTAACATTCCTTAAAACTGAGTTATGAATAAATGAGAATAAAGCTTAATAAGTAATAATTTAAATACTTAAAAACTGCTGCAATATAGGTAAAGTTCATGCAGTAAGTCAACTCTTTCTCTCCCTCTTCTAACCTACAACTATGGTGTGATTGAATGGCCCCAATAAGTGCTCGATTGTTTGGACATAAAAACAGCTTTATGCTTATGAAGTGCTACATAAAAAACTGTGTGGGGGCAATACTGTATATCCCTCAGTCTAACATGCATAAGCTGTCTTAAAAAGTATTTCATATATTGAACTACAGTAGTCACACAGTAAATATTTCTAACATCATGAGATTGAAATCTAGTGAATGTTCTAAACCATGAAGAAAACGAGTGTAAATTACATCTTAATTCATATCGTCAAAAGCATAAAGGTATGGAAATAAATCTAGAAGCAGACAAAGAAACAGGTAGCAAGAGAAGAGTGCCCATAAATACAAAAAAAATATGAGCATGACCAGAGGAAAAATAACACTGGAAAGCCCTCTGTTGTAGTGGAAATGTCTAGAAAATGTCTGTACCAAGCATGTTTATTAAGATTTGAGGCATGAATGGCTAAGCAGGAGTTAATTTTAGCCAAAAGATGTAAGGCTAATAAAGGGAGCACAAGATATTGACTGTCTACTTTGTGGCTAACATAATCTGTAGAAAAAGTGGTAGATACAGATGCATGCAGGTTCTGCAGTTCAAAACAAGACGTTGTTGCTCATCTGATTGTTGTTTGTACTAAGGTCTGAGAGTCCACAATATGAAAGGCATGACAATGTGTCTAAATTATTTCTACTCCATATGAATGCCACATTGGTTTTGCCCTGGAAAAAGGCCATAGACTTAGTACAACTAACCTGGTCAACAAAAACTGCATTCATAAATAAGTAAATGACCAAATAAATAAAAGACGTAAAAAAAGTTTTGAAAGATATGCAATGAAAAGATGTAACACCAGTGCAACGGAAACAAAAGGATTGTACAAATATTGCAAGACGTGGCTGAGAACCATTGGAAACGCGAATGAAAAAAATGTTCAAAAATGATGAAATATGGATCATGTGGGGCCGTTCAGTACCAACAGTTAAAAAAAAAAAAAAAAAAAAACTAGTTAAAGAAATAGGAAAACATTAGTGAGTGAAATAGCTACATTTGTACTTGTGCCCTGCATACTTAACAGGCATATGGTTCTAAAATATTAAGGCATGCAAGCAGAAAGTAGAGCAATCTGGAACAGGAGCAGTACATTAGTTGCTGTAGTAGTTGGAGCAATGGGGATAATAAAAAAAAAGGATGTCCAAGCTTGCTTAATTGTTATGAATACCAGTAACCTCATGTGAACTAGCGAGAGAAGCAGTTGTGGGTACATTATGGTAGGCGAGAAGAACATTAAAGAATGGAGTAAATGCAGGTCATGAACTTTACCCTGTCCTAGGAATGGGTTATTCCTGTCACTGTAGTAAAAGACCTAAAAAAATGTACAAATGGGAAACCTATAAATGTCCTAAATATATTGTGTTTTACATAGCACGGCAACCTTAGAAAATGCCAATCAATTTGCACAGGGTTTCCACATCAGAACCTGAGATTGAAGCAACACAGATTTCCTGAACTTCACAAGAGTTCTTATTTAAGAATGAGGTACATCATACTGCCATGGTTCAGAAA
The DNA here is from genome assembly GCF_019279795.1 of Protopterus annectens. Taxonomy (NCBI): domain Eukaryota; kingdom Metazoa; phylum Chordata; order Ceratodontiformes; family Protopteridae; genus Protopterus; species Protopterus annectens. Next base: position 881,235,346 of record NC_056750.1, read on the forward strand.
AATTAAAGTGGGGGAGAGAACAGTGGTAAATTTCTCATTGAAATAGCAGTTTTCTTCAACTTATCTGTCTGTTTTTCAAACTTTGTCATGCATGATCAAATCACTAATCATAAAGAGAAAGAGAGAAGATTGGCTTGGAATCCTGGGGGTTAAACATCGAGGCTCTTCAAGAACAGCTTTGCTTTGAGGGCTTCTCATAGAATATGTCATTTCCTTTCTCACAAAAATTAACTCTGTATCATTCTTAAAACTAAAAAACAAAAAGATAGTGAACACAAACTTAAACTGTTCAGGCAGAAAAAAACAAGACAGTTTAATAGAATTTAGAGCTTTTGTCCGTCTCCTGAGACTTCATCAGAATCAAAGTATAATGCATTTGAATACTCCTTAACTACCCCTAAAGGAAAAAAACAACTGATCAAAACACATGATGCATTCAGCACTCATACACACATGATCCAATAAAAAATCACATAACATCTTCTTAACGTAATCTTTGAAAACCATATTAATAAAATATTCAGTGAATTTTGTGAACAGAAAACCTGTAGTGGATTGTCTAAGTATAAAGACATACATTTTTTTTAATTTTATTCCAGCTAATTACTGCACACACAATAAAAAGATGAAAATATTTTCCAAAGTAAATCTAAATGAAAATAAATGTTTATAACCTATTAAAGAACTGCTAAGTCATATCATAGTCTGGATTCACTAGACAAAAGAAGATGATCATTTAGTCTGCATAAAATGTGGCCTTCAAATGTGATTGCCACACTTCCTTATATTATTGAAAATTCTCTCACCCTCCCCTTCTAACTGTATTATGTGTTAAGTTATATCTAAACTGTTTCTACTCAAACTGAGTACCACATTATGAGTAATAAAAAGGATATTTTTTAAAGTTTATACAGGACAAAGAATAAAAAAATACGGCATTACTAACATTTCTTTTTTAGTTTCATACCAATGTTCATAAATTTTATCACAGAACCTTCTATCTGTTTTACCTGCATATTAGGCTGGACAAAAATACATGATGCCACATAAACTGCACACAGAATGTCATATTAGAACTTGCACATTAATTGTTTTATCATAATCCCCCAAATATATTGGTGCAACCATTAATAAATCTAAAGTGCAAACATTTTCCACATTTTTACTTTTTTTTGGAAATAGCTATTTTACCCATTTTGTTTCAAAAGGTTTTCCCCCCTACTGTACACAATACATGACTCACCACCTAATCTTTCCTTAATGTGCCTATTAAAGCCCAAGTAATTTTTTAACAATAGACTTAATCCCTAAAGATTCACTAGAAAACGATATAATAAAGGAAATATTCTATGAATATTGTTGACATTATTACCCACCCAGGTGGCAACTGCAAAGTACTTTTTACCTAAAATAGTACTAAATTTGGTTTGCTTTCCATTAAGAATCCCATTCATGGTCGGATATCTTAGCTGTTCCAGGTAACCTCTGTCTTTCAACATTTTTGTAACATTTTCAGACTCATCCACCAGTATATTGTTATCATAAATCAATCTTGACAGACATACCATCTGCTCTTTAAAATACTGTTTTACTGATGGGATGATGGCAACTAGAATAATGCAAATAAGAGCTGGAAAAAGTAGGTTTATTATAGATACTAGAAATGAATCACTTACTTTCATAATCTTTAATAATTTTACAAAAAAAAATAATTTTATCAAAGTTACGCTGACATATAAACTTTAAAAAACTTCTTCTTCTTCTTTCGGCTTTTTCCCGGTTAGGGGTCGCCACAGCGGATCACCTTGTCCGCACATTGAATGGCAGTGGAGTTTTACGGTGTCGAGTTGCCAGCCCGGCGCCCAACCTTCCACAGAAGGCACACTCACACGCACACCTAGGGCCAATTTAGAGTGTCCAATCCACTTGCAGCATGTCTTTGGGATGTGGGAGGAAACCGGAGCACCCGGAGGAAACCCACGCGACCACAGGGAGGACATGCAGACTCCGCACAGAAGGCACCCCAGCCGAGGATCGAACCGGAGAACCTCTTGCTGTGAGGCGACAATGCTAACCACTGCACCACCATGGCCGCCCAATATAAACTTTAAAAAACAAATAGTGTTATTTTAAAAAGTCCTTAAATTATTCAATGAATCCCTTCCACATAATAAAACATTGTCCAAAAATCTGTAATATACCTGTAAAAAGCTTTGCATAAACACAGTAAAAAAAGACATTTCTTCTCCCATACTGTCAGCCCTGTGTTGGCAAACATGGACAAGTAAGCTGCACCCATAGTTATACCTGAAGTCTGGTGAAAATATTGCCATTTGTAGTATATGTAGTTGTGATGCAACTTGAATGATGAATACATCATACATTTTGATTGGTTGTGCCTTTAATGGTATTTAAAAATATTCAGGTGTTTTATATTTTGAGTCTGATGAAGTCTCAGGAAAGACGACAGTACTGCATTTTATTTTGTTTTGTTCTGTTTTTCTACTTGGGCAGTTTCAGTTTGTGGTCATTATTTTTTTGGGATTTTAGTTTGCTGATTACATCCGAGTGACACCTCCAAATGCATCTGCATTTAACTCCTACTGACACCTCTAGGTGTCAAATATTGCTTGTTCATATTTGCATCAATATATCCAAAACCATGCTATGTAGAAGATTTTAAAAGAGTTCATGTTAAAGCTCACTCAGTTGCAAACTCAACTGCATTAATGTTTGATCTTTGTCTAGTGCAGGTAAGTAGACATTAACTGTTGTTTTTATGATATTAATTTGCATAGATATAATTTTCACATGTTTCTAAATATCTTGACAACCAAGTAACACAGATCTCTTTGGCCTCATATGAAAGCTCTCAGCTACATGAATAAGATGCTGCTGACAGTATGTTTGTAACTTGAGTGGTTCTTGAGATATTATAAGTTGTTTACAAAATACAACAAACGTAAAAATTACTCTGTTTACTGTGATTTATAAAATTTGGTTTATGACCTAGAACCTAAAGAATACTGCCACAACAAAAATATTTTGTTCTAAAGAGTTTTCCATTTATACTTATTTCATAACCCTATGGTTCCAGTAATATGAACTTTTGTTTGAAATGTGAGGACACAATGTGATTCTGTCAAAAGGCTTAGGCTCCGCCCATTGGAAGTTACAGAACAAACTTCCTGAGCTCCATTGCAGTGAATGAGTTAACACCAGTTGTGTGTTTGTGGTTTGGTTTCTTATTCATACAGCATTCCTGGACTTAAAAAGGTCCTTATTGTGGGTGGGTTCTACAAACCTGATAATAATGCCTTAATTTAATTTGTTTAATGTACAAAAACAATCAAAGCCAAAGTTTGTAATATTAGCAATACTTGTAGCTGTGGTGCCTGTTTACCACTTTTAAATAAGTAGGAGTAATGAGTCATATTCAATATTGTTTTCTTACGTTTACAGGGAGTATAACATTTCCACCACACTTATTCTCCCGTATATCTATCTATCTATCTATCTATCTATCTATCTATCTATCTATCTATCTTTTTAGCTTCATAGGTAAGTAGTAGGCTAGCTGCCTTTGCGGCCATTATAAGCCTACACCATTTCCCTTTCTGTGCTCAGTTTCACTCATCCCATTTGGTTAGAGATTGGCCTTACCCATCCCATGGTTGATAATTATATACTTCCTTTAATGGGAATAACTGGGATCATACCATAGATAATTTGAGGGGACTTGTGCATGGGAGAAAGCATTTTAGGAGCTGGCTCTATCTATATTTATATAATAATATATATTTAATATATCGATAGACAGAGCTATGCACTGTCAAATTTCAACAAACTGATTCCAAAAAACTATGAAGTTAAAAATAGAAAATGCAAATTCAACAAATCTCACAGACATAGGTTCATAGGAGATTATTAGACTAATGGCCCCCAGTACCTTTGCAAACCTAGCCGTGTTATACCCATGTTCCCTAACTGACCATGGCTAGATGGTCTTTATTTGCAGTTCAAGTCTATGAGCAACACTGACTGCCCCTGTCTATGATGGACACAGGTGCCACCCCAAGGTGAATGCAGTCTCCCATCCTGTTGTCTAGGTTGCACTTAAATAGGGTCATTGGGGAGCTCTGCCTCACATGAACTGGGAGTTTATTCCAGAGGAGAGGCAATTTCTGGGAGACATATCTGTCTCTCTCCAGCATGTTCTTTTAATGTCACAGGCTAGGTTGAGATCCCTGGAGTGAGTGACTCTTGTCCCACTTGACTTGCAGATGTGCAGCATTTCCATCAGGGCAGGGTCAGAGACTGCTCTGTAGGCCAGGCACAAGCTGCCTGTCCATAGCCTGTAGGATACAGAATATGTTGACAGGGCTGTCAGTCTTTCCATGTAGGTCATGTTTTGGAGGCCTTGAATTTTCTTGGTAACAAACCTCTGTGGTCTCTCCGCTGCTGCAGGCCTCTGGTAAGGCACATTCAAAAAGGAGCATTGTGTTCTAGTAGTGGTCTGATGAGGATAGAGTATAGAGGAGTTATAACATCCTTAGTCTTGGATGTGATGCTGTTACTTATGAGATGCACAACATGGAAGGTTTTCCTTACCACTGTGGACACATGGTGATCAAAGTTTAGGTTGCCATCAACCTATATTCCCAAATCTCACAGCACTGGGTTTGAGCTTAGGTGGGTGCGGTCTATATTTTAATTTGCAGGGACTTCCTCTTTGCCAAAGGGGATAATAATGCACTTTTTTGCTTAGTTTTAGTCCATGGCTTTAGCACCAATCATTTGTCTGTGTTAGCTACTTTTGCAATATGTTAACATCACTGGCGAGCTCAATGATTGCAACCAGTTTGCAATAATCAGTGAACTTGGAAAGCCACAGGCCATCTACATCTGAGAAATAGATGCCAAACAGTAGAGGGCCCAGCACAAATCCTTCTGATACACCACTGGTAACTGATGTAGTGGTAGAGTTGGAATACCTACCTTTGATAGTATGCATTCTGTTGGTGAGCCAGTTGGCTACCTATCTAGTGATGGATGGGTTAATCCCCAGCTGGGAGAGTTTGTCAATGATACCCGAGTGAGGGATTGTGTCAAAAGCCTTGGCTAACTCAAGATCAGCAGTATGTACTGTTTTGCCTTCATCCAGGGCTTTGCTGATATTCTTGAAGTCCACCAGGTTTAATAAGTATGGTCTACCATTAAATAAACCAAACTGGGTTGGGACAAAAACCTGAAGGTAGCCTATGTCCTTGTTGATAAGGTCCATGATGATTTTTTCCAAGGCCTTGCAGATAAGGCTGTTTAGGCTTATGGGTCTATAGTTCCCAGGGTTAGTTGATTGATCCCCTTTGTCAAGGGGATTACTGTTGCTGTTCTGTACTCTGCAGGAACAAAGCCAGTGTTCAGGCTGTAGCTAACTTATTCACTCCAGTGGAGCTCAGGAAGTTTGCACTCTAACTTCCAGTGGGTAGAGCCTAAGCCTTCTGACAAAATCAAATTATGTCCTCACATTTAAACAAACGTTCATATGTCTGGAACCACAGATGTTATGAAAGAAGTATAAATGGCAAACTCTTCAGCACAAACTAATTTTATTGTGGTAGTATTCTTTTTTTTTTTTTTTTTTTAAATCTCTTTATTTCAATTTTCTTTTTTCAAATAATAACAACAATATGGTAACTCATAAACACAAATGTTGTTGTGTCTTTCAGCTTTTTCCTGGTTAGGGGTCGCCACAGTGGAACTCCGGTCCGCTAATGATTGGCAGTAGATTTTTACATGCCGAATTGCCAGCTGTGACGCACAACCTTCAACGAAGGTAGGTCCATTCACGCATGTCTCCACGCAGAAGACACTCAAGCTGAGAATCGAACGGGACAACATCTTACTGTGAGGTGACAATGCTACCACAGCACCACCACCGCAGTTAACTCAAAAACACAAATAAACAATACAAATACGTATCTAAAGAAAACAGACAACAATCTCATTCCGAGAAAATTATACATATATATATATATATATATATATATATATATATATATATATATATATATATATACAATATATACACAAGAAGTCACTACATCGCAAGTAAAGTATGAGAATTCTTATACTTATTTGGTCTCATAAGGGATAGTTAAAATGGGGATAGTCTATATATAAAGTAAAAATAGAAATTTAACCATTATTTGTATGTTTAGGCAAAATATCTAGTTACACATATACTAAGAGAAGGGAGAAGATGCAAGAAAGACTGGTTATACTACATTCATTTCTTATTTAAAGGTTAGCTTTTCATGACAATTTGTAGGCAAATTTTATTTGTCAAGAATTATATCTAGCAAGTAACCCCAATATCTTTGGTAATAGCGCTTGTTTTTTTGTTTTTGAATAAATTAATTTGTGAGATGAGATATATTTGATAGCAAGATTGCTAAAATTTTCTCATGTAATTGGTGACATGACATTCCAATTCTTTGTAATAAAGAATTTAATAAGGGCACACATTGTAATAAAGACACGTTTTAATATTTTTGGGAGTTGATTGATATTAATGTACAATATAGCTGTCTCCCAAGTAAAGGTTGATTTTTCATATCCCATCTTCTCTAATCTTACTCTCAAGGAACACCATAAGTTGTGTATCTTAGTACAGTTCCACATGACATGTAAAATATCAGCTGTTTGATCCGGACAATGGGGACATATAGGCGAAAAGTTAGGATTGAATTTATTTCATTTAGATGAGGTATAGTATAGATTGGTATTTACCATAATTTGTGTATATAACAGCTTCATGAAAGGAATGAATTTGATTGTATTTTCAATGGATAGTTTCTTATTTTCTTCAGTCAGTGACTGATTTTTCGTTTGCCAATAGTTTGAAAATAATAAAGAATTCTGATGTTCTGCACTCATTACAATTTTATAAGTCCTAGAAATTGTTTTCCCTTTAATCGCAATATTTTCAAGTATTAATTTAACTAAATCTATGTTCTGTAAGTCAGTGTGTATTTGTGAGAATTTAGCATTTATAAGATGATGAAGTTGGTTAAGGATAATACTATTATTTCAAAGGAAGTTTGAGTTCAAGTCTCATTTGCCCCGTGTTAGAGTCTTTCCATTGGTATATATCCCATATTGTGTAATCTTTTATCAGGGGGTAGTTTGTTAGATTTACTGGTTTATTATTTATTAGTAAATTAGGATTTAGGTGCAATGGTTGTATAAGGGCAAAAGCGTCAGCTAATTGCAATGATTTAAATAGATTCTGTGTTGTAAGAATCATGTTTTTAATTAGTGGCTGTAAATTCTTTGTGTATATGCTAGCCTGGTTTAAATTCAAGAATGGTAAGGGTTTGATATTACAGCCAAGGGATTTCAACTGTTCATACCAGATTTTGGTCCACTGGGGTGTCCAGGTATTTATATATGAGTCATAATTTATTGGCCCTAGGTGTGAGTGCGTGTGTGTGTGTGTGTGTGTGCCTTCTGTGGAAGGTTGGGCGCCGGGCTAGCAACTCGACACTGTAAAACTCCACTGCCAGTCATGAGCGGACAGATGATCCGCTGTGGCGACCCCTAACCGGGAAAAGCCGAAAGAAGAAGAAGAAGTATTAGTCTGTATACAGTAATTATAATATAGTAAAGCTTAAAATCAGGTAACCCCAATCATCCCCCCTTATCTTTGGCGAGTACAAGTTTTGCATATTTAATTCTGGTAGATTTGGGATACTATAAGAATCTTGCTATAGCTTTTCCATGGCAAGGAAGAAGTTTTGGGGAATATTTGAAAAGGTAGCATTTAATTGAAATAGTATTCTTGGTAGAAAATTCATCTTGACAACACTAGCTTTTGACAGTAGAGACATATTAATGTGCTTCCATCTATCCATATCGTTTTGAATACTAGTCCATGTAGTTAGTAGGTTATTGTTTATAATATCTTTGAAGTCTGAAGTAAATATTATTCCTAGATATTTTATCTGATAGTTTATTTTGATCTCACTCATAGGAAAGTACAATTCTTTATGCCCTATAGGATTGAGGGAGAAATATGTGTGACTTGTTTAAATTTAAATTATAATTTGAAACTACTGAGATCTCATCAATAACTTTAAGTATTTTTGGGAGGTCAGTAGTGGGGAGTTGGAAGTATATATTTAAGTCATCAGCAAAGGGCAAGTATATAAGATTTGTATTGTGGATTCTGGGAATATGATGAAAGTTTTTTTGTGAAATAAACAGAAGGAGGGGTTCTAGATAAAGATTAAATAGGTATGGCGAAAGAGGACATCCTTGTCTTGTACCAGTGGATAAGAGTATAGGATTAGTTATAAGTTTATTTACCTGTATAGTGGTAGAAGCTTTCTGATACAGAACCTGGATCATTTTAATGAATTCTTGAGGAAAACCATATAAAGGCAGTATATTAAAGAGAAAGTGTAAGTTTACTCTATCAAAAGCTTTAGTTGCATCTACTGTAAGGGCATATCTGGGGCATTTATCTCTATTAAGTAGTCTTACAATGGTATCTAAAAGGAGGGTGTTGTCACTTGTTTGCCTGTTTGTCATAAAGCCCATTTGTTGTTGGGAAATAATAGAGGGGAGTATATTCTTAAGTCTATTTGCTATAACATGGGCTAATATCTTAAGATCAGTGTTTATGAGGGCCATTGGTCTATAATTTGCTGGATCTGTTGGGTCAGAATGCGGTTTAGGAATCAACACTGTCTTGGAGTTATTTAAGTATTTGTCTGTTATACCATATTGTATTATATAGTTGAAAACTTTTAATAACACTTTGGAGATAGGATCCATGAATAGCTTATAAAAATCAGATGTGTAGCCATCAGGCCCAGGGGATTAACCTAATTTTAGTTTGTTTATTGCAGCTTTTATCTCTTTTAATTGTAATGGTGATTTTAAGAGTTTCATTTGATCTTCTGTAATTTGTGGAAAGTTTATATTATGTATAAAATCCTCAAATCTGTCTGTCGATGATGATAAGGGTATATTGTATAATTTCTTATAAATATCTTCAAAAGCGTCCACTATATCTTGATCTTTATATTTCACCTGTCCTTCATATTTTATTTCTTTGATCCTATGAGGTTCACTTTTTATCTTAATTAGTCTAACTAGGAATTTTGATGGTGTTTGAGCCCATTCTGAATATTGATATATTGACCTTAATTCTAAGAAGGAGATATTTTCTAAATAGTGTTTGTGTAATTGTTTTTGCCAATCAATTATTTTTTCAAGTTCTTTAGAATATTTTTCCTGAAGTTCTAGTTCAGCAGTGTTTATTTGACACTCTTGTTCATTCTTAAGATTGTTATACTTTTTTTTTGAGCCATGCAGATTTTTGAATAATAATACCCCTGATGACCACCTTGGTAGCCGCCCATTGTATGTCATATGGAATTTGATCGGATATAAAATCATTTTGAAGTTGTGCTAGCACATTCTGAATTTCTTGTGTAGTTTCTTGGTTTTGTATAATTTTAGGATTTAACATCCAGGTATTGAAATAGGAAATATTTTGTTTATGAGCTTGAAAGTTTATTAAAATTCTAATTTTGGAATGATCTGAAAGAGTTCTAGGTGCTACAGCATAATTTAATTTGTTAGAAAGGAAAGCAAGATAAATTAGAAAAGCATCTATCCTGGACTAAGTTTTATGAGTGGCTGAAAAGAAAGTGAATCTTGATATTGTTTTATCATATTGAAATTTAACATAAGGGTCAACTAGTTCAAATGTATTTTGTAATTCTTCAAGTGCTATAGTGGTAGATTGTGACTGTCTGTTTTTATTATGCGATCTATCCTTATCTAGATTTAGTAAAGCATTCCAGTCCCCACCTACAATAAACAGATGATTTGGGTATTTGGCTAATATATTAAAGATTTCATAAATGAACAGCTGTTGATTTGAGCAGGGGCTATATATATATTAAGAAAGAGTAATGGTTTGTTTAAAGTATGATATTCAGTAGTAAATAATACCCATCTTCCCTTTGAGTCAGCTTCATGGGAAGTAATCTCTCCTTGGAAGGATTTATTTACTATAATGGCCACTCCCCTGGACAAAGAACTATAATTTATTGTTTTAACCCATTTTCTTTTCCTTTCCCTAACCCAAAGTTGGTCGTCTAAGTGAGTTTCTTGCAAGAAAGTTATATCGGCCTTAGTTTGGTATGTGAGGTGCATGATTAAATTTCTTTTCTTTTTATCTACCATCCCTTTAACATTCCAAGAGTCTATGGTTATCATTTTTTTATTAATATTGTTGAAGTTTCTCATTAGTTGATACACAAAAATATAGTTATAAACTTTTTCTGTTAGTGTATTTATCTTAAGAATAAATGTTGTGACTTCTATACTCCTAAACTCTAAATAGGTGCCTACCCACCCATCCCTCTGTATTTGTAAATGTGCATGAGTTAAGAAACTAAAAGAAACTATTATTTTTAACAACAAGGAGTAGATATATATCAGAGGGATGCCAATAATACCCATACTGTTCCAAATGCGAACAGTCATCAGCTAACAGACTGTGCCCATCCTGCTCCTTTTATTATTTATATACTGCATATTCATTTTCAGACTTCTTAAAATATTATATTGTGTACCCTTAGATATTATATAGACAGAAAAGGAAAAATAGCTTTTATAAAAAGTTTTGTAGTAACAGCAACATATTATAATTCTTAACATTTCAAGAGTTATTAAAGAGCTAACAAAACAATATTTTCAAAAACCAAGTACAATATATGTATATTTAAAGAAGGCATCATTTTAAAAATTCAACAACATTTGCATTATTCTTGCTAACAGCAACTAACTGTGGTTCTTTAAAATGTACTGGAAACCATACAAGCAATCATTGTGAACTCGTATTATTAATTAACCAGTACCATCTACTGGACAAACAGGGGAAAAATGTTTTTGTACCTTGCTCATAGACACCTTTAAAGGTAACTCAATGGTTACGTCAACAGAATAATGATTATACATTTTAAACATTTAAAGAAGGCAGCACTTTAAAATTCAACATTTGCCTTCTTCTTGCTAACAGCTTTTAACTATGGTTCTTTGAATGCATTGGAATCTTTATTTAACACTGCACTGGCAAAAGCCATATAAACAGATCATTGTGAACTCATATATTAATAATTAACCAGTGCCATCAACTGAACAAACAGAGAGGAAGAAAAAAAAATGTTTTAATACCTTGCTAATAGACACATTTAAAAGTAACTCAATGGAAGGCAGCACTTTAAAATTCAACAATATTTGCCTTATTCTTGCTAACAGCAACTAACTGTGGTTCTTTAAATGTATTGCAATGTTCATTTAACACTGCACTGTCAAAAGCCATATAAACACATCATTGTCAACTCATATATTAATAATTAACCAGTGCCATCAACTGAACAAACAGAGAGGAAGAAAAAAAAGGAGAAATGTTTTTGTACCTTGCTCATAGACATACTTAAAAGCAACTCAATGGTTATGCCAGTAGAATAATGATTATACATTTTAACTGAAACTCATCTTCTTTCGGCTGTTCCCATTAGGGGTCGCCACAGCAGATCATCTGAAACTACTTGTGTCTAATATTTACACTACTTAAACTATTATATCAAATGTTATATCCCATTTCTCTATGCAGACAGTGTTAGGTAGCTTTGTAACTTTTAAATTGAAAGGCAGTTACTAAAAGACAGTATCTTAAGTATTACAGTGTAGCAAAGAGGTTTTCTTTACAGGCAAGTAAGCAGAGTTATTTAGAACACATTCCACATCCATTTGTTTAAAATTTCCCATAAGAGTGGTATATTCTTCTGTCCTGTAGTTCTTTGGAGCTGTAGTAGGTTCTAGGTCTTAAACTGAATTTTATAAGTCACAGTAAACACAGTAACTATTACGTTTGTAATATTTGGTAAGCAACTTAAGATATCTCATCAACCACTTTACACACACACTGTTAGCACCATTTTATTTATCTAGCTAAGAGTTTCACGCAAGGCTAACGTGTTCTGTCTGTGTTAACTTGTTTGTTGAGATATTAAAAAAATGTGAAAATTATACCTATATAAATTAATATCATAAAAACAACAGTTAATATCTGTTTATCTGCACTAGACAGATTAATGCAGTTGAGTTTGCTATTGTGTAAGCTTTAAGATGAAATCTTTTAAAACCTTGTACACACCATGATTTTGGAATTATTGATGCAAATATGGCCAAGAAATATTTGATGCCTAGAGGCTTCAGTAGGAGTTAACTGCATATGAACCTGGAGGCGTCACTTGGATGTAATGAGTTAGAGAGTGCCAAGTAGTTCCACTAGGTCTTGTTTTACATTGTTTTGTTAGCACCCTGGGGTGTTATCCCGTCCCATAGAGGCTGTGGTTTTGGCCTTGGGAAGCACTGTTATGACCTACTCTTTGGAGATGCTAGGTAGAGGACTGGTGTCAGGTATGCTATGGGACATAAAGGGGGTGAAGTGCGCACCAAATCTGTCAGCTAACAGGTTGTCAATTTTCTTCGGTTCAGTATGAGTGGTCGGCACATAGCTGGGCATTCCCTTTTAGATTTTTGGGTGTAACTAACGAAGGCCTTACGATAATCCTTAGCTAGGGATGCTAGTTTAGTCTCATTACCAGCTTTAGAGGGCTTTACCAGCTGTCTGATTTTCTTGTTTAAATTATGGAGGGTATGCTTCCTCTGTTGAGCAAGTTCCCTCTTGTTCGTAGATAACAGTTTCTTCCTTTTTCAGTACAGCCTATTTATACTTGAGATCCACCAGGGTGGCCTGTTTTTTGGGGAGGATCTGGTTTTGATCCAGTCAGGTGCAGCTGAGTCTATACAGTTGTTTAAAAGTTTGCACAGGGCATTTGTGTACTCCTCTGCATAGCCGTCATTGCTGGCTATGTTAGCATAGGTTTGAAACATTTTACACCATCGTGTAGTATGTTTTGTAGAAGTTTTTCATTTTTTTTTGCTCCTGTAGGGGTGTTAGGTCTGATCATTACTTCAAACAAGACAGATTTATGGGCTGACCTTACCAGGGAGGGCAGCAAAGCAGGGGTTAGTACAGTGACCCCCCCCATGCTGGTGAGTACCAAGTCTAGGTTACTTGAGTCTCCTGGGAGGTGCAGACTAACTGTTACAGGGCATTTGTATTGACAAAGTCCAGGAACCTCAGCGTGACCATGTTTGTGCTCATGTGTGTTGCCCAATTTATGAAAGGATAGCTGAAGTCTCCAATGACCAGAGTTTCTGGCTGTATAGTGAATGACTCTAGCAAGTCCAGATACACGGTGTGCTTGTCTTGGTTCATGGTGGGTGCCTAGCTAGCAATGATGTGGTAGGGTGTTTTACCTGCAGTTAGTTGCACCTGGAGTAGCTCAAGAGAGTCATACTGTTTAACCAGTCTCGAAGTGTATTTGGTTTTAATGAAGATGGATACACCTCCACCTTTAATTCTTTTATACTCATTTTGAGGTCTGCTTTCTGCGGTCTTGAAACATGTCTCAATGACTGCACAGATGTGAACATCTTCTGAGGTGAGGAGTGCTTTCAGGGAATGCAGTTTCCTGTTTAGGGTCCTAGCATTAAGCAGCATAACCTTGAGTTCATTTCAAGTGTATTTTTTTATATCAGGAATTTTGCTGTTTTGACTTTGCCCAAAAAAGGCACTATGGGGGAGGCAAGCATCTTTGCCAGTATCTGAAAGCCTAGAAGAGACAGGTTAAGACCATCTCTGGCAAAGCAGCATGGTCTGATGATCATGTCATCGCATGCTGACAGATACTGGATCCCCCTGGACTGATACAAGAATCTAAGCCAATTGTTGAAGTCAATAATTTTTTGTCTATATTGTGGCATTATCATGGGTGAAGGTAACATGCTGCTTATGGCTAGGGGCATACCTGCTTGGGTCACACAATCTGAGTCAGTCATGGCCCTTTTCATATAGTCCACAGAGAGATATGTCTCAAGTCATTCACCCCAACATGTAGTATGACAGAGTTATAATGGTAATTGTTGTTGAATGACTTGTGTGTGAGCTGTTAGATCCTGGTATCTGACAGGCAGCTGACCATGACCTTCTCCTTGTCCAGCCTGGTTAGGGAGACATCTGTGTGTCTCACTATATGGAGTCGCCTTTGACCAGAACATTAGGCTTTGAGGTGTTTTGCCTTAGGAGCTTAATTGTTGAGACACTGGTGTGTGTGTGTGTGTTATTTGTAGTGGATTCATCAAAATACATAAACTCAAAGCAATGGAATATGTAACTAATAATGTTTTACCCAGGGTGGCCACCCCCTGTATCGCCACATGAGGGGAATCCCACATACTGTATAAGCTTATATTTACCAACTCCAGGATTGCAGAAACTTGACTATGGAAGAAAAGAAACACAACCAAATTGTATGTACCATCACACTTTGATAATACCCTCTGCCAGAGCACCATGTTTAAATAAGGTGACAATGGAAGAAATATCTCTAAATAAAGGAATCACTTGTATTGCACACTTAGAAACCAGACTGGCAGTGACTATTTATCAAACAAAATGATCACTGACTTCAAAATGAACAAAAAATAATCTTTACCTACAGTAACATACCCACTGCAAAAGCACTCCCTCAGCTATTCATGACAAGAACATTTGAACTAAGCACACTCAACATAAAATCCAATGAGTGTTTTTACATTTGAGTAAAATAATGCATAACCATTGTTCAAATAAAATTTCTTGCATCCATCTACCTGTATTAAACTATATATGGGTACAGCTATGATGCTTTAGTTGCAACCACATTTTGGTGATACAAATGATCGTTTTGAATGACAAAATGACACAATATTTTGTGATTTGTTTAATTTTGTTTTCACTATTATATAAAATTAGAAGCTACTTCAGCCATTTTAAGAATTAGGTAAGATGTCTGTTGAGCTACGATTTCATGCTTCCTCGGGGGATGACTGGTCAGCTGACTGAGTAGACCTGCTGTTGTTGTTGTAAGGGAGTTCCTGTTTTTTTTTAACAGAGTATTTTAGTAGGAAGCACTCCATTTTCTATCCCTTACACACTAAACAACTTGAGATCCAGGAAATGGGAAGACTTCCCCTACTTGATCCCATGGATGAGATTCTAAGCAGAAGAAACACATCTCCGGCAGAGAAGCCCGTGGATAGTTTCAGATCAGTATGAGGCCTCCTATACACAATGGGAAAGGAACACATATGGTTACAGAAACCAATCTGGGACTTTTGCTCCAAGAACCACAGTTTTCTGCTGGGATTTCACTATTTTTAGAATAATCTTAGGACTGCACATTTTTCAACAGGTTCAACTGTTTTATGTCATTTGAAAACCTCTTGACACTGGTAAATATTTGTATGTAACGGTCTGGTTTGTAGGTCTCATGATAAGTAACAAATGATTGCAAAATTGTCAGGCATATGAGGCTCCTCATAGCAAGTTGCTGGTTATCCCAGCACTCTAGGATCACACAGGTACATATACATACATATATATATATATATATATATATATATATATATATATAATTGTCAGGCATATGAGGCTCCTCAGAGCAGGTTGCTGGTTATCCCAGCACTCTAGGATCACACAGGTACATATACATACATATATATATATATATATATATATATATATATATATATATGTGTGTGTGTGTGTGTGCGTATATATATATATATATCTATATATATATATATATATATATATATATATATGGATCTAGGACTACTGAACGAAAGTTCAATAGTCCAAATCCACAATACCCAAACGCACTTTAACGAAAGCTCTTTCACCGAAAAATCGCTTTCGTTAAAGTCTGTTCAAAAAAAAAAAAAAACAATAAATCTTCTTTTATGCAGGGGGGCAAGCCCCCCTGCACCCCCCATGTGTGGGGCTGTGCCCCACACACACACCCTACTTTTATATTCTCACTCCGAGGTCGCACTACAGTGAGGAAAAGGGAATTCTCCGTTAACCACACCTTAGTGCCACCGACACAGCCAGCTTGTATAACTGAAAGTGCTGCTTCGGTGAACAGCACTTTTGGTTATGTATGTTCAGTGATTTCTGATTCGGCAGAAAGTGCCGTCGGGATCTGTATGGATCCCATATATATATATATATATATATATATATATATATATATATATATATATATATATATATAGTAAACTCTCAGTTAACCGGACAACCTCCAGTGCAAAAGGAACTGAGGGTTCTAATTCAGAAATGGCTAACCCGTTATGACTAAACCAACCCTTTTTCCAAAAAAAGGTCTTAAGGCCCTATACAAGTAGGCAGAGGGTTTATTCATTACTTGCTAAGAAAAAGATGGAAATGTTATGTAAGAAATTCCTACAAAAATGCTTGATGCAGCATAAAAAATAGGCAGCTCATAATGGAAGAATTAGTAGAAAGGTACTTCTGAATGGTATAATCCACCACGCTAGATTTTGGGTGTAAAATAAAAGTTTTGGTTTCATGGTGCATTGGTTCATGGTCTTTCTTGGTGGATTATAGGCTTTTTTTTTTTGCTTCTTGGTGGTTATATTAGTACTTCTGAATGATATTCAATTACATTAACCAAAGTTCTTGAACCAACACACCGAGAAAAGATCTTCTGCCCATCGAAGCAGGCTGCAAACATAATGTATCTAATTCTAAAAATCATGAATAAGGACAAAAATTAGTATAAACAGTCTGTAAGCAAAAAAACTGATAAATACAGAGTTATCCAGCTAAACACCAAGGCCCCATGCAAATGGGCATTTCTAAATAATTGGACAAAATACCCTGAAATGTGATTATTTACTAAACTGCTGCTATAATTAAACATGGTTCTGGCTGAGGCAGGTCTGATAAGCTGATCTGTTTTAATTTTACTGGTGTTTCTTTCACTTTGTTTTATGTTTTCTATTCAAATCTCATTTATCCATTTGTAGTATGGAATGGACTGCCCTCCTGGATTTCTAAGCCCTAGTGTCGGTTAATCTATAACTCACTACCCCATGTCAATCCAGTTACGAGGAGGGAGAGTCTAATGGGCAACCAAACAGAAAATTAATCCTTGTTATGGACCTCCTTACTTTTATAACTAGCCCTATAAATATGACTGCAAATGTTTTTCTAAAATATAAGTACTCTGCATTGTGTGGCTAAGATCCTTTAACTAGAGATGGACATTCCTTAGCAAATACATACGGAAGAAGAATAAGCAACATTTTCATTCTAAAGGAAAAATCTAAAGACTCCAAAGGCCTTTACCACAAAAGTTCTGTTGAATTCTCAAATAGCTAATTGTAGCTGCCTGCAGTTTTAATAAGTAAAAACAAATTAATTGTGATGCACTGTGTTTTCTGTTAACATATGACTTGGGTAAAGATGATGGAAATTTCAATTGCAAGAAAGTGTTACTTATATATGCAAGGTATGGAAATGTGCATTTAAAGATATGTAAAGCAGTAAATGATACACAAGTTCTACATATTTTTTTGATAGCAGAAATCCCTTTTTTCAGAAAACCTGGTGAAAAATGTTATGACATTTTGTTCCATTGGCTGCTAGATAAAATAAGCAAAAATGTGAAGTGTTTACATGAGAAACTGGTAACTGCCTTGTATGTTCTGAAATAAGGACTCAACAAGGAATGATGTAATTAATGTGGTGTGTACATGAGAAACTGGTAACTGCCTTGTATTTTGTGAAATAAAGACTCAACAATGAATGATGTAATTAATGTGGTGTGTACATGAGAAACTGGTAACTGCCTTGCATGTTCTGAAATAAGGACTCAACAAGGAATGATGTAATTAATGTGGTGTGTACATGAGAAACTGGTAACTGCCTTGTATGTTCTGAAATAAGGACTCAACAAGGAATGATGTAATTAATGTGGTGTGTACATGAGAAACTGGTAACTGCCTTGTATGTTCTAAAATAAGGACTCAACAAGGAATGATGTAATTGTTTATACAGATAAAATTAATTTATACCGTGTTCTTTTACTTTATGACTAATAAGAAATGTCCATTGAGGAACCCTTATTGCATTTACACCAAGTCTCCATTCCAAAAAGGGGAATTCAAGCAAGCAGCAAAGATTGTAGTGAAAGAAAGACTGAGAAAAATTATGAGTGCAAATCTGGTAATTTTATAGTGTGCTGAGTGGAAGCACCTATTGAAGACAATAATGAAGCCGCGGTGGTACAGCAGTAGCATTGTTGCCTCACAGCAAGATGTTCTCCTGTTTGATTCTCGTCTGGAGTGCCTTCTGTGTGGAGTCTGCATGTCCTCCCTGCGATCGAGTGGTGCCCGAAAGACATTGGTGAATGGGCATGCCCTTGCTGATAGTTGGGTGTCGGGCTGGCAACTCCGAACCATACAAATCTACTGCCAATCATTAGCGGACCGGAGTTCCGCTGTGGTGACTCCTAACTGTGAAAAGACAAACAGAGTATGGCATGTTGCACAAGTTAAAAACATACTGCTTATATGGTATTTATTTTATCCCATGTATAAAGCAAGTGAAACTCATCATCTGCTATTGCTTTCTGAAACTAATTCTGACATGCTGGTAGGAACAAAACTCAGCTGTGAGCTATGCTTAAGCCAAGCTTCTTTGGAAGGAAATAAAAGAGAGATGTGCAGTATGTAGAAAGCATTTACAAACTGAAGCATTTTATACAGCTGCAAATCTTACTATGGACTGTCTAAACATGCTTTTCATTAGTTAAAAGTAGTAAGAACCTGCAACAAAATGTATGAATAGTATAAATAGAAAGTCTTCCTGAGTAGTGATTAGTGGACAAAAATATGAGTCTGTCTGTGTGTGTGTATATATATATATCTTTGTATATGTTGTGCGTCCATGCATATGTGTGTCTGACAAACTTGGTTTACGAAAATTGACACTTTGTGAAAGTAGATGTTCATCGTGCATACAGCTGCAATCATAACAGATGGGTTCTCCTGCCGTCAGGCGGGTCCTCGGTCGGCCGAATTCCAAAGTCTAGGTCTGGCGTCGGTTGTCGCCGCTTCTTCCCTGACGTCAGTGCGACAGGGGTATAAAGGAACCAGCCGATGCCATTTTCTTCAGTCTTTCTTGCCGCGCGGTGCCCGAAGCAGAAGCAGTTTGCAAGTGCCGGTCGGCCAGCTCCTGAAATTACGAAAATTTTGAAACCGAAGTCTTCTTGAAAGCTAAGTACCCCGTTGGGGAAACTTTTCTTGCCTCAGACCGATGTCAGACAAAGTTAATAATTGTATTTCATGTGGGAAGCAAATACCGCATAAGGATTTCCATTCCCTCTGTATACCTTGTTTAGGCCCAGACCACGACGTCTCGGTCTGTCGCTTTTGTGCTACATTCAACAAACGCACCATTAAGCGTCAGGCGGAGTTCGCCCAGCATTATTTTGGAAAAACATTTAACTATATTATGTCGTCGGATACTCCGACTCCAGTTTTGTCTAAAAAACGCAAAGATAAGGACCGACACATGAGGTCCGCGGCCTCTACCGACACCATGCCAAAGCCGACTACACGTGGTCTGGTTCTCAGCGAGGCGCCTACGCAGCCCCTGACTACCGACGACACTTCATTGGCGGTGTCTCCTGTGCCCGAGGTCGCAGGCTCCTCGGCCCACACCCCGACTACAGATACTGAAGCCACTCTTGGCGTTGAACCTCAAAATGTGGACAGGTCTACCTCCACTCAAGGTGTCTTCAGACCTTCTTCTTCTTTCTCCATCAAGGCGTTCACTAAGTCTAAAGCAGCCATGCACTCTAAGAGACAAGCTACACAGGGCCCATCTCCAGGCCCCATGCCTAAAAAGCAGATGCTTAAAATGGCTGAGGATTTAATTACTCTTATCAGGGGTTCTCAACCCCCACCGGACAAAAGGCCCAGAGTGGAGGATGAATCCCCCTCCTCTGATCAGGGCTCCATTATTTCAGAGCACTCTGATGATCAGGAACATTCTTACTCCCCTTTTGAAGACTCTGATGCGGAAGAGTCCATTCCTTCTGTATCCCCCCCAGAGGATTACTCATTTGGGGAAACTTTGCATACTTTAAGGGAACACTTCCACTGGGAAGGCCAAGATTATTCAGATTCCAAGAAAAGGCTTAGGGAATTTCTCTTACTACCTCAGCACAGGCCTCTGGCTATACCTCCTGTCTTGGACATCCTAGATGATGTTTACTCGGAGGCCTGCCTTAACCCGGACTCTCTGCCTCCAGCCCCAGTTAAGCCTGACAGGTACTACAGGGTTCCTGACTCACACCAATTTCTATACAAAAGCCATGCTGCTGACCCAGAAACCATCTCACAGGGCCCCAAGGGAATTAAGGCCTCCACTGCTAAAAATCCATTACCTTCCGAGAGAGATTCCAGATCCTTAGAAAGGTGGGGAAAAACGGTATATACCTCGGCTACCTTAACCATGAGGGCCTTAAACTGTCAGTTCCATATGCTAAAATACCAACAGTTTTTGTTATCACAATTGAAAAGTAAAATGTCACAACCTGAACAACCAGACTTGAAGGAGTTGCAGGATTTGATGCATAGTGCAGAACAAGTGGGTAAGCATACCTTACAATGTGGTTTTGATGCTCTAGAGGCCTCATGTAGAGCTGCTGTTACAGGATCAGTCATACATAGACATGCCTGGCTAAAGGAACAAATCTTGCCTGATCATGTCAAAGCTAAATTACTAGATGCCCCTCTTCAAAAGGATGTATTATTTGGTGCTAATGCTGAGGAGGTATTAAGGAAAATGGAGGAAAAGGCTAAATCAATGCAAACTGTGAAAGATTTTCTACAGGTACAACCCCCACGTTTCAGTAGAAATTGGCCTTCCAAAAATTGGTCCTTTCCAGCCACGGACAGACCCCAAAGAGGCAGATACAGGCGCCCGAGGGGCAGAGGACAATCCCAAGGATCCTTTAGAGGCAGACAATGGCAAGCTCCTACACAAAGAGGTGGTGAGGATAACTCGCAATCATTCAGAAAGCAAGCCCAATGACTTTCCCCTTTGCATGCCAAGCAAGACTCAAATGGCAGCCCCCTTAGGAGGAAAGCTGGCATTATTTTCAAAGAATTGACAAATGGATCCTGGACATTACAAACAGAGGCTACAGATTCCATTTTCACACCCTTCCAAAAATGAGAGGCATGCCAAACCTGCCACACAATCAAAGGGCAGAGGCAAATTACAGATCTCATAGACATGAAAGCTATTCAAGAGGTACCTATGCACGAACAAGGTCAAGGTTTTTATTCCAGGCTATTCCTGGTACCAAGGAAGGGAAAAGATTGGAGACCTATTTTGGACCTGTCCATCCTAAACACATTTCTGCTCGTACCAAAATTCAAGATGTTCACTCTACAGCAACTTCTTCCCATGCTGGGCAAGGAGTCTTGGCTGGTAACATTGGACCTCAAGGAGGCATACCTGCATGTCCCAATCAGACAAAATTGCAGAAGATACCTCAGATTTCTTGCAGGTTCAACCCATTATCAATTCTCTGCATTGCCCTTTGGCTTATCTACTGCACCCAGAGTATTCACGAAATGCCTGGCATCAGTAATTGCCTACTGCAGACTTCAAGGGATACAAATATACCCTTATTTGGATGACTGCCTGATCCTAGCGGACAGCAAGCACATTCTTCTGAAACATCTGGCTTATGTAATAATGTTGTTGAGCTCTCTGGGATACACAGTCAACAAAAAGAAATCAAGGCTAATACCCTCTCGGAAGATAATTTTCCTGGGTGCCAACTTGGACACAAACACCCAGATGGCCTACCTCACACCAGAGAAGCAGGGGCAACTAACTCAATACTTCAGAGCACTAGCAAATTGCACTAGGCTGACTGCAAGGAAAATCCTGCAGGCTCTGGGATTCATGGCATCTTGCATCTTACTAATCCCATGTGCAAAGCTGCATATGAGGAAACTTCAATGGTACTTGAAAAACATATGGTCTCAACACAGCCACAGTTTGGAAATAATAATATCACTAATTCCATTTCTGCAAAAGGAATTTCTGTGGTGGGCTCAAGCATGCCAAACAAACACAGGTCTTCCATTCAGCAAGCCTCAAGAAAATCAAGTCATCACAACAGACGCCTCGGACTACGCCTGGGGGGCGCACATGACAGATCGGTGCATTCAGGGCAAATGGTCCCAAAAAGAAAAGCACCTTCACATCAATCAAAAGGAAATGCTAGCAGTAATAAATGCTATTATAGCTTTCAAGGACATTCTGCAACCAGGTCAACTATTGATAAGAACAGACAACACCACAGTTATGTGGTACATAAACAAACAGGGAGGAACACATTCAGACCCCCTATGCAGACTGGCCATGTCACATTGGAACATGGCCATGGACTTACAAATCGAACTACAAGCACAGTACTTGCCAGGTAAGGAAAACATGCTGCCAGACAACCTAAGCAGAAATATGACAGATCCACACGAATGGAAGTTGCATCCAAAAGTTTTTACAGAAATAATCCAAGCATGGGGAAGGCCAGACATAGATCTCTTTGCCTCCCACAAAAATCATCAATTGACAAAATTCTGCTCAAGGATTTTCCATCCAAAGGCCTGGAGAGTGGACGCTCTCTCTTTCAGTTGGACATCAATGACAGTTTATGCCTTCCCACCTCTTCCTCTGCTGCCCAAAGTTCTATTGAAAACCAGAGCAGACAGACCAAAGATGATTCTCATTGCTCCAGACTGGCCAAGACAACACTGGTACCCACTCCTGAGGAGCCTGACGCTTTCCCCACCATGGACACTGCCTCTAATGCCTCTTCTTCTGACTCAGCACAGCTTCAAAACTCTTCACAGCCAGCTAAAAACACTCAATCTAGCCGCATGGAAGATTCCTTAGCATCACAACAGACCCTACTCTCCAAGGAGGTGCAGGATGTCATTTTGGAGGCCAGAAGGCCGTCAACTAGAAAAGCTTACTCCGCAAAATGGAAACGGTTTTGTGTCTGGAATGAGAAAAAGGGCCAGGATCCAGGAAAACTGAATTTACCTCAAATACTACAGTATTTAGCTGAGCTGCTAAGCAGTGGACTTTCATTCTCCTCCATCAAAATCCATGCCTCAGCCATTTCTGCAGAATACAACACTGATCCACCCTTATTCTCTCACCCTCTCTTAAGACAGTTCCTCAGAGGGGCTAAGAATCTAAAACCCCCAAGGAAACAACCAATACCTGCTTGGGATCTCAATTTAATTCTGGAAAAACTGACCTTGCCTCCCTTTGAGCCAGCTGCCTCATCAGATTTGCAATATTTATCCTGGAAAACAGCTTTCCTTCTAGCTATTACCTCAGCTCGTAGGGTTTCAGAACTACAAGCTCTCATGGCTGTGCAGCCTTTTATCATCTTCCATCAGGACAGAGTTTCCTTACGATCCAACCCGTTCTTTATGCCTAAAGTGGTATCCAGGGTAGCTTTGAATCAGGCCATACACTTACCTACCTTTTATCCTAATCCTCAAAACAAAGGGGAGAGATTACTGCACTCCTTGGACATCCACAGACAACTATGTTATTATCTGGACAGAACAAAGCCTTTCAGAAAATCAGAACAGCTCTTTGTGTCCTATGCTGTAGGAGCTCAAGGAAAGCCAATTTCGAAACAGACAATCTCAAAATGGATAGCCCACTGCATACGCTTTTGCTATTCTTTTCATGGCAAAACTGTACCTACAGGCATCAGATCTCACTCCACAAGGGCCACAGCTACCTCTGCAGCTTTCCTCAGAGGAGTTCCTACCAAAGATATTTTGGAAGCAGCCACTTGGAGTTCTGTGCATACCTTCTCCAAGCACTACCACCTACCATTATACTCCAAAACTAGAGCAGGCTTTGCCACTGCAGTCTTGCAGGGCATCCTGGCTCCTCCTAGTTCCACCTAGTGCCTACCACCCCTTTCTTAGCTTTGGGATTCTACCCATCTGTTATGACTGCAGCTGTATGCATGATGAACATAGTACAGTTTTGTACCTACCATAAATGTAGATGTTCGAGTGCTAATACAGCTGCAGTCCAGGTTTCCCTCCCTCCTTCCCCTCTTGGGACAGGCCTATAGGCTAACACATCCTCATACAACCTGATTGGGGTATTCATTTATGGTGTATTTGCTTGCAACTACTGTATTTTGATTATATTGCACTGCTTTATTACACAAATTTATGTATTGCCTTCCTTCTGGGGGCACCTGACATCTGGGGCAAGAAAAACTGAAGAAAATGGCGTCGGCTGGTTCCTTTATACCCCTGTCGCACTGACGTCAGGGAAGAAGCGACGACAACCGACGCCGGACCTAGACTTTGGAATTCGGCCGACCGAGGACCCGCCTGACGGCAGGAAAACCCATCTGTTATGACTGCAGCTGTATTAGCACTCGAACATCTACATTTATGGTAGGTACAAAACTGTACTTTTCTGTAAGGTCCTACCTTTAAATACAGCAATGAAAATTGTTTCATTGCTGAGTACTGCACAAAATAAAATTGTGTGCAAACCCAGTGACACCAACTGAGAGGTTTGAACATGAGACATTAAAGAGAAATAATAAGTAAAACAATAAAGGATGAACATTAAACTTTGCTGAGGTTATAACAACATGGGTTCACAAAAGAAAGTATTGACTAAGTCTTCCCAGAAGCAGTGCTGTAACATAATGGCATAATGTTGAAAACTAGAATGCAGGTTTTAAATGATAAAATATTTCTATTAAACAAGAACTTTTTGAAAAGGAGACTGAGGTAATTTTAGGAAATCTTGCTTTTTCAACAGTTGGGTAATGAGTAACAAGTGAAAATAAATCAGACACTCTTCCAATGTTTTAGATCTCTGCAAGGAGGAGTCAGGGTATTATCCTAGTGCATTGAAATGCTAAAACATCCAAGAGGTACTGTCTGTAACAGAGAGATCACTAGTAGACATATAACAGATGGTTTCTGAAAATGAAAATAAAATGACAGAGAGTTCTAAAAAAGATTCTGACATTAACGAGCAAAAAAGTTGTCAAAATAAAACAGGCAAAGAAATTGATTTGTCTAACAGACTCCAAGAACTTTCTTTACAAATTTAAACAGAAAAACATAACATTAAACATCCAAGTACTAAACCAAATTAATGTCATAAGTAAATTTGATTGGCAAAAGTGCAGAACTGTTTGGAGCTTGAACAGGAAAGATAAAAGAGAGGTCAGTTTCAGACATAAGCTGACATTGTGGGTCTACAAAGTCGGAAAGAAGAACTGTGGCAGAATTTACAAATGATTAGCTACATTCTGCCTGATCTGAAACTAAAGAGTCAGAATGTGTAAGCTGAGAATACTTTACTAAAAGCTCAACTTCAGGAGATGGAGAACAAAGTCAAGAACTGCAGACAAACTCTTGCTCACAACAGTAAAGTGGCTGAGCTTATAAAAAAATCTGAAAGTGCAAATCAAAGCTAGCAGTTATACTGGTTAATGAGGAACTCAGAATGGTTATTTGTAAATGAAAACATAGATAAAATAGCATTGATTAAATGTATTTAATCAACACATCCATGAGCAGGAATAAAACTGCAGAAATAAAATCCTTGTTATTTTACTGTAGGAAGAAAAGAAAAAGTTGAGTTACAAGATGGAGGAACAGTATGATGTTATTCTCAAGCTGAGCATTAAGTGTAAAAATGAGGAGACTGAAAATAAAATCCAAAGCAATTGTTTGGATAATGCAAATAGTAAATTAAAAATCATTGTCAACCCTTGTTTGTTAATGCAAAAGTGTTGGAAGGAGGTCATACTGCTGTGACAAACATACTTCTTCTTTCGGCTTTTCCCGGTTAGGGGTCGCCACAGCAGATCATCTGTCCGCTCATGGTTGGCAGTGGAGTTTTACGGTGTCGAGTTGCCAGCCCGGTGCCCAACCTTCCACAGAAGGCACACACATACACACACCTAGGGCCAATTTAGAGTGTCCAATCCACCTACTGCATGTCTTTAGGATGTGAGAGGAAACCGGAGCACCCGGAGGAAACCCATGCAACCACAGGAAGGACATGCAGACTCCGCACAGAAGGCACCCCCAGCTGGGAATCGAACCGGAGAACCTCTTGCTGTGAGGTGGAAACGCTAACCGCTGCACCACCGTGGCAGCCCTACTGCTGTGACAAACATACAAAAGGAAAAAATGCTGTCAAACAGAAGGAAATAAGTTTCAATTTATGAGGCTGTAGTAGGTAACTGGTATTGAGAATAACAAAGATATTCAGTCTAAAAGCCATAAGAATAACTTAACCAAAGTATACTGAAGGCCAAATGAATGTGCCTGGTGTAGTCATAGAATCTGAAGCTGCACAGATAAAAGTAAGTTAAATCAGGAATGTACAAAATGTGTCAGATATAAATAATGTTGAACATAGTCAGTCATAGTCTATATGAATAGACTCACCACCTGTGGCTGATACAAGTTCTACTCAAGAAAACTGAGAGGTACCCAAGTTTAAGAAAAATTTAAAAAACAAAGAGAACTCTGCATATACTGCTCTTCTGCCATAAAAAGGTATGTCTTTTTGTAAATGACAACTAATTAACAAAGCATGTGATTGAAATACAGCTCACAGAAGAAAAGACAGGAGTATCAAACAGCCAGATGTCACTGAAACTGCTTCTATGTAAGGAAATGAAACACCTACACAAACATAGCTATTCTGGAAGTCTTATGTTGCAAAAGAGAGAGTGCCACAGTGAGGTTTGAGTTGGAGAAAGAAAATCTACAGCTGAGCTCTATGCTCAGAAGGAAAGAAATACAACAACAGAATGCTAGGGTCACCAGCACAGTAGATAAATAAAACAAATTGAAGAAAGTTTTCATGATATAAGCAGCAGGTGTCTGTCATTTGCTTCTTGTCATAGAGTAAAACTCACTGTTCTGAATCTACTGATACATCAAGTACAGAGGAAAATTAATGCATTGACCAAACTGGTGTCCAAGAAAGAAGACTACACAGTGTCTATAAATTCAGAAATTAAATAAATTTCAGTAGATGTCAAACCTGAATATTTCTCTACCACTTTGTTGAACAATAGCATTCCCTCCTCATGAGGGATGACCATAAATCGATTTTTGCCATCACAAGTTGTGAGGAAAATGAAAACACTGTCATCTGTGTTAGTATGTCGGGCAGGAGATTTGTGTATATTCTCAGATTATCTTATATTGTATGCCAGCATGTCTAATTATGAAAATGTAAATACGTTTTTTTTAAATATTGAGTATTTCCCTGTTTAAACAGAATGGACTTTGGCAGTGGGTGGGAGTTTGGCATAATGGTTAAGGTATTTCCCTTACAGATACAAAGTATAAGGTTTGATTCTCATGTGGGGTCATTGGCTAGGCGTAAAATGGCCCACAAGGAAAGTTAGCCAGGTACTAATATATGAATATATGAACCTGCGACTCTGTCCATGTTTTCATACATTTCTAATTGCACATGTTTGCGAGCAACATTCTAAAGTATAAACTGTGGAAAATCAGTTGAACAGTAGGTGATGTCATTAGAATGTTCCTGGTTGCTAGGTGATTATTTGAACAGCTGATTGGCAGGAAAAAATGACTTTTTCAAACAGCTGACTGTTATTTTTTTAAATAAGACAGTTGAGAGTGTTAAGCTGCACAGTTAGTCAAGTGAAGAGCTGCAGTCAGTTACAGTGATATCTGAAGAAAAGAGAACTTTGTTAGATTAGATCAGGGACAGTATTCTGTAGTTAGATTAGAAAAGTCTAGTTATTCATATAGAGTTTTTCATATGATGATCGACTACTATCCTACAGTTTAATTTTACATTTCTGGTGATTGAACTCTGGTATTTATGGAAAGTTATTGATATACATTATTTTAGTAATTTTACTTATTATTAAATATTTTTCTTTACTTTACATTGTCGCTGGAAATCAGTTTGTTCTTTAGAGATTAGAGAGTGCTTATACTTGCTTGATATTCCCCAAGTTACCTTGAAGGCCTGGTGGCTTCTGGTCGTAGCTGTCATTTATTTTGAAATTTAATTTTCATAGTTGGACACCCCTTTAGAAGGGCAAGAAGACACTCTGATTGGTGTCAACATTAACATGTCATTTCAGGGAAGAGACACAGCTAGAAATCTGTGTCAGGCTTTCCCAGAAATGTTTGGATTTGTGAATGTATAAATTTACTTTGAGTGTGAGTGTATCAGAGGTCTTAAACTGGGACACATTGCTCTGAAGTATGTAATAAGGAGTTACATTAGGGGTGGACAGAAGTATATAGTCCAATCTCAGGAAACAAATCTTGTTCCTTTTATGCTGTTAGGGGAAAATTGTGAAATATTGCTTCTATTTAAATAAGTCTCACTTTGGTGTCAGTAGTGAGGATTGAAGTTCCTTAGTTACTGACCTAGGATAGTAAGGGATGTCCCATTTATTGGTGGCAATCCAGTGGGATATAGCAGGACATTACACAAGTCACCAAAATGTCAGAACTAGAAACCACAGCACAACACAGCTTATCAAGAAAGTCCCAAGAATCCTTGACAATATGTGGGAATTGCATGAAGATGAATTTCAGTTTACAATCAACATATTTTGCTAATGGTTCCATAATTGATCCTCCATCTGATACAACTGGATGAAGTGGTGGGTCCCTAATGCTCGAGTGAATTTTAGGGATCCCAAAGATCTTGGGTATAATCAGGTGTATGAGCATCAAGCAATCATGGAGACTTGATGAAATAGAATGAAACAGAAGCAGTTCATCTAGCATTAACTTAATGGCTCTGTATGCAATGTTGATTTTGTTAATAGACACACACATGTAGTGATATCATCACTGAGTAGGGTGGCCATTCTACTGGAATAATCAAGTGTGTCCATGATGACAAGCCCCCCCACCCTTGTCTGGCTTCATACATCTGATGGTAGGATCATATGTAATAGCACTGAGTAGTTTCCTTTCCTAATTAGTTAATTTTTTTTTCTTTTATTTTTCAGGAGCTTTCTAATGTCTCTTTCACAAGTTCTCTCAAAAGCATTGATTAAAGGATGCAATGGGGGATTAGCAGTGCTTTTACAGTGTATTCTCAATTGTATCACTCTCCGAATGGTTACCAGAAACACTGTCTGTGTCTGCAATATGTGAGTCACAAATAAATGAGTATTCCATGATGACACGGATCAATTTCATCATTTCTTCCCTTTGAATAATTTATTTTTCCTCAGGTTGCATTAATGATTGAAAGAGGAGGAATAATGTTGATAACTGGATAAATCTGAAACTTATTTGCCCATTATTCGTTCTGATCTCCTTGGCATGTGTTGCTCCAAAGAGGCAACTGGAAAATCCTGTTTCTGAAATTCAACATGATTGTAGGAATTAATGTCAACCTGGGAATACACTCTAGTTGTTTACAGTGGTTTAGGATACAGATTCTTGTTACTACAGTCTCTGTCATTTCGGGTCATTTTTTTTGTCTTTCCTATGTTTGTTAAGAATCAGGCATAGTTCTACTTGACTACAGATGTTATTGAACTTATTTTTCTACTTGCGAAATTCTAAATCATCAGTGATTGAGGTAAGTAGTTTAATTTCTTCTTTATAAGTTTTCAGACATTTGTGATTGTCTTCAATAATAAATCATAGCAATTCAAAACTGGTCTTATCAAACAGTTCAAGTATTTCAAAATGAAACGGACAATTCTCCTCTACATTTTGTGGGAATTTTCAGAGACGTAAACCTTTGGGGACATGGTTTATGTTTCAAACTTTCCTCAAGGAAATAATTGTCTAATTGGATAGATTTGAATTGAAAAGGTAATTCATCAAGCACTTGTATTTCTTCCACAAGATTTAAAATGTATTTCTTCCACAAGATTTAAAAAGTTGCCTTCATTTGAGTAGACATACTGTCTTGGGTCAGGAAAATTGAATGGTTCAAACCATTTGTTGACATTATTGGCCTGGCTATAATCAGACACAGGCACATTTAATAACTGTTGCTGAAAGGTAGAACAACTAGCAACAGGTGGATTTAAATGATGAGGCGCCCCCACTGTAGGATTCTAGGATAGAAAAATCCAGTCCACCAAGATAATTTGGTAGAACTTGGGTGAGTCGCTGAATAAAAAGAGTTAAATTTTCAACTAGTCTTGTTAAGTTCAAATTCCTAGAGACAGAGGTATTCAAAGGGTCATTAAATAAATCCTGCAAGTTGGATGCAGACATCTTGTGAGCCATTTTCAAAACACCAAACAATAAAAACATTATGAAACAAACCACAAGCCTGAAAACCTATACATTGTTCAAGAAATAAATCCACAACCAGTAGTCCATACTCATATACAGGATTTATAATTAAACTCCATTAAAATAACAAACAAATAACATAACGGTCAGGAAATCTGGTTAAGTCTTTTTGTCATTGATACGTCCTCAGAAACGTTGAATAATCATATTAGCACTCTAAGCCAATAAAAATAGCAGATAAAAACACACCCCAAAGAATAAACCAATCATGCACATTAAAGTTTGTACATCCACCAATACCAAATGCTTAAAAATTTCCCAATAAAAACATTGCAATGTTAGTCAAGAAAACGAAATAAGAACAATCAAATAGTAAAGCTCGATTTCTTGTCCAATAAAATGAAAGACTTGTACACAGCCAAAAATATACCATCAATTAAAATACATTCAAAAGTTTAACCAATTGAAAATCATCAAAATACACAAATCAAAACACTGTGTCTTCATGAGCTAGCAAACCTAAAATACATTCAATATCAAAATGAGCTGATAAAAACATGAATAAAGAACATAAGAAAATTCATACAAAATATTTTATGCTTTAGAAGCTCTGTACTTCAGCTCACTGCTTATAGAAATTACATTGTTCAAGCTGGGATGTTTCATAGCATTCAATTGTATTTGCCAAACATCTATCTGTGAAGCAGATGGTTTTTCCAATCCACAGCATCAACAGAATAGTGTAACACCATGTTAATATTGTAGTTGTCACATGATGTTGGACATTGGTTGAACTCAGGATTACTGTTACTTGTCTATTTTCCATACTTGATAATTGGGGCATAAAGATGCTTTCTTCCTGTCATAGCTATTGCTCTAGTTTCCTCAGTTAGATCAAGATAGCCCTGTTCAACAAACATTGTTTGTAATTTATCGAATTATGCAACACATTTTGCATCATTGGATGTAAGTCTAGAAATACTTATAAATTAACTTTTCAAAATCCATTTCTTTTGGTGAAAAGGATGATGACTTTGAAAATGCAAAAAACACTTACAGAAGATTGTCTTACAATAGATGAAAGTTTGAAGACAACCAGCCTCAGTTTTACCAATGGATGTATCCAGAAAGTGTGTTACATCATTATCAATATGATATGCAAGTTCCAAAAATTCAGCTGATACACATAGTTGATCCACAAAGGTGCAAATCTGGTCCTGGTCACCTGTCCACATAAAATGGATGTTGTCCAAGTATCAAACAGGCAAGAATAATGTTCAAACAAATCCAAATAAAATACTTTTTTAAGTTCCCATCTTAATAGGACAGCATTCACATAGGTGGGCGCACATGCTGCCCCCATGGCCACACCACATATTTGTTTATAAAGATCACTGTCAAAAGAAATAAAGTTATTTAGCACAGGGTTCATACATTCAGAAAATAAAGAAACTACAGTAGATGTCAAACCTGAATATTTCTTTACCACTTTGTTGAACCATAGCATCCCCTTGTCACGAGGGAAGGTGGTAAATCAATTTTTAACATTGCAAGTTGTGAAGAAAATGAAAACACTGTCATCTGTGTTAGCATGTCTGGCAGGAGATTTGTGTATATTCTCAGATTATTTTGTATTGTATGCTAGCGTGTCTTATGAAAATGTAAATACGTTTTTAAATGTTGAGTATTTCTCTGTTCAAGCAGAATGTTTAAAGAATCTCTCAGTGTTTTGATACATTTCTAACTGAACATGTTTCTGAGGGACATTCTAAAATATAAACTGTGGAAAATCAGCTGAACAGTAGGTAATGTCATTAGAATGTTCCTGGTTACTAGGTAATTATTTGAACAGCTGATTGACAGGAAAAATAACTTTTTCAAACAGCTGACTGTTATTTTTTTAAAATAAGACTGTTAAGCTGTGCAGTTAGTCAAGTGCTGAGCAGTTTGTGTAGAGGTGCAGTCAGTTATAGTGCTGTGCAGTGATGCCTAAAGTAAAGAAAACTCAACAAATGTTGTAAGCCTGCCTTTGCCTTACTGTTATATGTTAGATTAGATCAGGGGCAGTATTCTCTAGTTAGATTGGGAAAGTCTAATTATTCAGATAGAGTTTTTCTAGAATGATGGGCTACTATTCTGCAGTTTAATTTTATATTTCTAGTGATTGAGTTCTGGCATTTATTGAAAGTTATTGATTTACATTCTTGTAATCATTTTACTTATTATTAAATGTTTTTCATTACTTCACATTGTGGCTGGAAATTAGTTTGTTCTTTAGAGATTAGAGACTGCTTATACCTGTTTGATACTCCCAAGGTCACCTCAAAGACCTGGTCACTTCTAGTCATAGCTATCATTTATTTTTATTTTTATTTTTCATAATTGGACATCCCTTTAGAAGGACAAAAGGCCCTCTGAATGGTGGCAACATTACTGTATTATTTTGGGGAAAGGGCACAGCTGGAAATACATCAGGCTTTCCCAGAAGTGTTTAGATAATTTGCTTTGAGTGTGAGTGTATCATAGGTCTTAAAATGGGACACATTGCTCTGAAGTGTGTAATAAGGAGTTACATTAGAGGTGGACAGAAGAACATAGTCCCGTCCCAGGAAAATAGAGTGTGTTCCTGTTGTGCTTTAGGGCAAATTTGGGAAATATTACTCCTGTTGAAGTGACAGTCTAATATTGGAGTCAGTAGTGAGGATTGAAGCTCTCACATTACTGACCTAGGTTAGTAAGGGACATCATATTTGTTGGTGGCAGTCCAGTGGGATATAGCCAGATGTCACATTATTTGGTGGCAGCTGTGGGATTTTTAATTGGATTCCAGTAGCCTGTGGGTAGTTGTCATTAGGGTGTGCAGTCTTGACAGCCACAAGGTAAACATTCAGAATTTAAATCCATTGCAGCAGAAGATTTTAGCAAGCTGACAAAGATACATCTGGCTAAGGAGTGTGAAGTCAGAGGATTGGTGCATGCCAACCTGATCAAGGAAGCAATGATTTCAGCCTTGGTTGTAGCCACAGCTCAGACCAGCTGTTCTGAGGATATCCAGTCTGGTGTTGGTGATGTGCAGCCTGCCAAGACAGGACAGTCCATATTTTCATTGGAGGACCTGAGACTCCACCTGGAGTTGGAGAGACTGTGCCAAAAAGCCAAAAACTTGAACTGGAATCAGCAGAGAGATTGCACCTGGAAGCCTGATGACAGGAGGCTGATGAAAGTGACAGCATGCAACTTCTGCAGGCTGACAAAAGGGAGAAGCAGCCCCAATATGTACTGGAGGCCAAAAGTCTTGAACAGGAACTAGCAGAGAGGCTGCACCTGGAAGCCCAATGAGTGTTGGTCAAACATCTAGAAGCCGAGGAAAATGAGAGACAGCACCTGCATGAAGTGGAGCTTCTTACCCTTAGAAAGGGTCATGCAGGTAATGAGGAAGGGAATAACCAGACCCCAGAAGCTGTAAAGGTCAGTAAACCTTTTCCTCAGTACGGTAATGGGGATAACTTTGATAGTTTTATGCATGTTTTCAGAGGTTATGTAGACAATATGATGTTGCCCCTGAGCTTTAGGTTCAGCTCTTGACTTCCTTATCCCATGGTAAAGCTGTTCAGGCCATGTAAAAATTGTCTGATGCAGATTGTTTGAATTACATTAAAGTTAAGAACTGTCATCTAGATTGCTTTAAACTAACACTTGAAGCTTAAAGAAAAAAAAAGTTTTGTGAACATAGACACAAGGCAGATGAAAGTGTATGTGATTATATTGTTGACTTAAGTATTTACTTTTATAGATGGGTGAGTGGGTGTCAGGTCACCACTTTTGAAGGAATGGCAG
This sequence comes from Protopterus annectens, assembly GCF_019279795.1. Lineage (NCBI taxonomy): Eukaryota > Metazoa > Chordata > Ceratodontiformes > Protopteridae > Protopterus > Protopterus annectens. Next base: position 881,269,567 of record NC_056750.1, read on the forward strand.
ACCTTTTGATAAGGCAAAAAGCCACCGGAACTTTGCTTGAAGACATGAGAGTCTGGTTAACAGACCGTGAGTGCAACTCTGCAGAGGAGTTGGGAGAAAAGGGGATCCCTACTTGGCAAGCAGAACTCAACCGCATTGAAAAGGGATACCCAGTGCTGTACATGGACATAAGGGAACACATGGGGGCAGTTTAAACCACTCCAACAGAGTACATCAGTAATGAGGGAAACTACTAATCCAAGTGCATGGTTAGGGATTAGATGTTTCAAGTATAACTAGAGGGGACACATAGAAGTTAAATGGCCATTGAGGCAAGGTGAGAAACAGAAGGTGAGAGAGCCAGCAAGTGAGGATGACAAACTGCCATTGGTAAGTTGTTTAGAAACAACTGGGGTGAAAACATTATTGCCAAAATGTATATCCTATCTTAGTAGATGGAAACAGATAACTGCAAAGAGGGACACAGCTTCTGATATAACCATTGTGAGGCCTGTGGGTTCTTATTATTTTAGTGAATGTAATGAATTGTGAACACTGTTTAGTTGAACATCATTACACAAAATGGCAAAATACCGAGAGCACGGAACAGCGATTTTTTTCCTAGGGTTCATAGGTTGGTACTAGGCTATCAGCCATAGGGCCTATACAAGCCTAGCCATAACAATTCCCTGGATATTTCTTCCCACAATATTTACTTCCCTGGACCCCTGTCTAGCAGGGCAACTGACATGATACCCGGGATGAATTTCCTATCTCCCATCCAATTGTCAAGGTTCCTTTTGAAGAGGGCCAAGGAGACGCTCTGCTTCACATGTATGGGCAGTCTATTCCAGAGTATGGGGAGTCTCTGGGTTAGGAACCTATCCCTCCAGAATGTTTTGTGAAAAAAAATCACTGAGCCATTTCCAGGACTTTGCCATTTCTTCCACTGTGGTGCGATCTCGTAGTTGGTATATTTAAGTAGGCGTGTGTGGGGGTACAGCCCCTCACATTGGGGGGTGTGGGGGGCACAGCCTCCCAGTTTATTTTGTGTTTTGATTTTTTTTTTTTTTTACGGATCAGAGATTTTTTCCCTGGGAAAAAATCGCTGATCCGTGTGTTCGACATTTTGGGGTTTTCGGGGATTGTGGGTTGATTATATAGCATTCGCAGTTCATTGCATTTACTTATATAATATAGACCCAGGCCTGCTGTGGTTAGAGAAGGGCAGTACTTTCTTGAGCAGTCCACTCCAGTCAGACCATTGGTAGGGACCCCATTCCAAATACCTTTGGCTAGCATTCATTTTGATTGGGAGGATGGAAGAGGAAGCAAGTAGGTAGGTGTGTTTGAGGATATACCTGCAGATGCCCTTATAGGGAATGACTTTGATGATGCAGTACCTTGTGCACATGCAGTGACATGCAGTCATGCTTGGAGAAAGGTATGTAGGTCTGGTAGTCTGAGAGAGACCCAGAAAGATCTCATAGCTGAAGCTGGGACTGGAGTGGCTGTTTCAGAGAAGGTGCTATCTGGTAGCAGTAAGCCTGAATGTGAGCCACAGCTGCTGGGAGTTACTAGTGTCAGTGTAGGTGGTATCATCACTAAGTAGGGTGGACATTCTACTGCAATAATCAAGTATGTCCATGATGACAAGTCCCCCACCCTTGTCTGTCTTCATATATCTGATAGTAGGATCTTATGTAATTGCATTGAGTAGTTCCCATTCCTGGTAAGTGAGGTTAAATTATCTATTTTTCTTTTATTTCTCAGAAGCTTTCTAATATCTCTTTCACAAGTTCTCTCAAAAGCATTGATTAAAGGATGCAATGGGGGATTAGCAGCGGTTTTACTCTTAAATGTATTCTCAGTTGCACCACTCTTGGAATAGTTACCAAATAGCACCTTACTGTTTAACTTTCATGTAAAAAGTTGAAGATATACTATGGTCTGTTCTTTTTTAGCCCTTTCTGATGGAATGTAATTGAAGCCTTTTAAGAACAAGAAGTGGTTGTTGGGGCTAATATTCAAATTGGAAAAATTAAAACTGTAAAAATTGTAAAAATTAGTAATTGAAACATTGTCTGTATCTGTAATATGTGAGTCCCAAATAAATGAGTGCTCTTTGATGACAGGGATCCGTTCCATCATTTCTTCCCTTTGAATTATTTTTTCCCCCTTGGGTTGCATTGATGATTGAAAGAGCAGGAAGGATGTTGATGACTAGATGCATCTGAAACTTCTTTGTCCACTATTCATTCTGATTTCCTTGGCATGTGTTGCTCCAAAGGGGCCACTGAAAAATCCTTATTCAGAAATTTAATATCATTGTAGGAATTAATATACACTTGGGAATACTCTCTACTTGTTTTTGTGGTTTAGGATAAACAGTCTTGTTACTATAGTCTCAATCATTACGGGTGAATTTTGTATCTGTCCTGCATTTGATAGGAATCAAGTGTAGGTCTATTTGACCAAAAATGTTATTGAACTTATTTTTGTACTTATGAAATTCTAAATCATCAGTGATTGAGATAACTAGTTTGTTAATGTCTTCTTTATAAGTTTTCAGATGTCTGTGATTTTCTTTAATAATCAATCATAACAATTCAAAATTGGTCTTATCAAACAGTTCAAGCCATTTAAGATGAAAATGACTATTCTCGTCTTCATTTTATGCAAATTTCCAGAGATGTAAAACTTTGGGGCATGTTTACATTCAAACTTTCCTCAAGGCAATAATTGTCTAATTGGATAGATTTGAATGTAAAAAGTAATTTATCAAGCACTTGTATTTGTTCCTCAAGAATTAAAAACTTAGCTTCATTTTAGTAGACATACTGTGTAGTATCAGGTAAGTTGAATTGTTGATATCATTTGTTGACATTGTTGGCTTCACTATAATCACACACAGGCACCTTTAATAGTTGTTCCTGAAAGGTGAAACAATTAGCAAAAGCTGGACTCAAACGATGAGGTGAACTATTGTGGGACTCTATGATGGAATAATCCAGTCTACCAAGATGACAATTTGGTAGAAACTGGGTGAGTTGCTGAATAAGAAGAGTTAAATTTCCAACCAGTCCTGTTAAGTTCACATTACCAGAGATAGGGGTATTCAAAGGGTCAATAAATAAACCCTGTGAGTTGCATACAGACATCTTGTGAGCTGTTTTCAAAACACAAAATAAAAACAGTATAAAATGAACCACATGCCTGGAAATATATAAATTGTTCAAGAAATAAATCCACAACGAATAGTCCACATTTGTATACAGGATTTTTAATTAAACTCCATTAAAATAATAAATAACTAACATAGTGGTCAGTAAATCCGGTTAAGCACTTTCGGTGTAGAGATGTCCTTAGAACCATTAACTAATCATATTAGCACTCTAAGCCAATAAAAATAACAGATAAAAACATACGTCCATAGAATAAACCAATCATGAACATTAAAGTTCACCAATAATGAATGCTAAAAAATTGACCAATGAAAATACTGCAATGTTAGTCAAGAAAAACTTCAACAAAAAAACAATAAAAGGATAAAGCTTGACTTCTCATCCAATGAAATTAAAGACTTGTACAGACCCCTGAAAAGTATGCCATCAATTAAAATACATTCAAAAGTTGAACCAATTGAAAATCATCAAAATACACAAATCAAAACACATTGTCATCATGAACTATCAAACTTAAAAGACATTCAATATCAAATGAGCTGATAAAAACATGAATAAAGAATATCAGAAAATTCATACAAAACATTTTATGCTTTAGAAGCTCTGTACTTCACTGCTTACAAAAATCACATCATTTAAGCTGGGATGTTTCACAGTATCCAAGCGTATTTGCCAAACCATCTCTCTGTGAAGGAGATGTTTTTTTCCATTTACCCATTTGATCTAACTGTACTTTTTCCAAAACACAAAATAAGAACTTGTCAAAATGGGTGCAAACATCTGAATGTCTTCCCAAAGCACTTTTGTTATCATGTTTACTAATTCTATACAAATGTTGATACACTCTTCTATTGAGGGAATTGTTAGCCTTACCCATGTCGTAAGCTGGACAAGATGCACATCGGGCAAGGTATACCACTCTGCTAATGTAATAATAAAATCTAGTTTGCCCAGCTCATTTTGAAATTGTTTCAAATAAATTACCTTGAACATCTGAATCAATGAATGTAAGTTGTGGACAGCAGCCACATTTAGTTATAGTTGGAAAACTGAAGGTTTTCTTTTCAGAATTCCTTTCCAGAATCCGTTTAATATTAAGTGAATTTTAAATGTAAATCTAGATACATTCTCGAAATACCATTTCAAAGAGTCATCACAGTAAAGTAAATGCCAATTATTTAAAAAGATCTGTCTAATGTCTGTTGCATCAACAGAATAGTGTAACACCATGTTAATGTTGTAGTTGGCATATGATGTCAGACATTGGCTGGTCTCAGAATTGCTGCTACTTGTCTGGTTTCCATACTTGATAATTGGGGCATAAAGATGCTCTCTTCCTGTCGTAACTATTGCTCTAGTTTCTTCAGTTAGATCAACAGGATAGCCCCGTCCAACAAACATTATTTGTAACTTATCAAATTATGCAACACATTTTGCATTATTGGATGTAAGTCTAGAAATACTTATAAATTAACTTTTTAAAATCCATTTCTTTTGGTGAACAGAATAGTGATTTCAAAAATGCAAAAAAAAGAGTTACAGAAGGTTGGCTTATGATAGATGAAAGTTTCAAAGCAACCAGTCTCAGGTTTACCAATGGATATATCCAGAAAGTGTGTTACATCATTATCAATATGATATGTAAATTCCAAAAATTCAGTTGGTACACTACTGTTGGATTTAGAGAAATGCAGAAGAGATTTATTTGAGGATCTAAGGACTCAAGTATTAGTGTAGAGTTGGATCAGATGTTGGAGAGCAGGACATTATCTGGTTGGTGTATCTGTCTGCAGGCAGAAATGAGTTGGGTGTAGGTTAGTCAGTGGGGCAATTCTAACCAGTTAAGTTGTTTTAAGGCTGAACAGTGGTGGGTTCTATGTGAGGAGTTTTTTTTTGCAAATTTAGGTATTTTATTGTAGCACTTTTCAAGTTTTACTGAATCTATTTTCTTTAAGATGGTGAAAATTGGGGAAGCATATAGCAAGGTAGAAAGCAGATAGATTCTGGCAATTGCTTGTCTTGTATTGCTAGTTGGGAACAGTTTGATTCTGTAAAGTGAGCCTAGTTTTATATAAGTCTTTTTGACAGTCTGTGCTAGGTGTTTGCCATATTTCATATTATTATCAATCAGGACTCCTAGCAATTTTGTTTGTGTTACTGTAGCTATTATGGTATTGTTTTAGGAATATATTTGGAACAAAGATGAGGAATCTCGGGATTTACCAGGATGAAGAAGCATACGTTGAGTTTTATTTAGAGTAAGAATTAGTTGGGAGTTTGTTACCCAGGATTCAACAGCTGAGAAGGACTGTTGTGTTGTTGCTTTGAGTTGTAGTGTGGGAGCAGCGCACAATAGTGTAGAGTCTTCAGCATACTGAACAATGGAAGCAAGATGTATAGAAGTATTGTTGTTGCTTTGAGTTGTAGTGTGGGAGCAGCGCACATTAGTGTAGAGTCTTCAGCATACTGAACAATAAAGGCAGGATGTATAGAAGTATGAAGTTTGTTGGCGAAAATACTGAAAAGAAAAAGACCAAGAATTGAGCCCTTAGGGACCGCCATGGTGACAGGCAAACACAATGAGAGATCTTGCTGTCATTTAACAGCTTTCTGACTGCCAGTAAGATAGCTGTGGAACCAGGCAAGAGATGACTGACTGAGTTTTAGTGTGCAGAGTTCTGTGAGGATTTTGTGATGGGAGATGGTGTTAAAAGCTTTTGACAGGACCAAGAAGATGGAGGATACTAATTTACCTTCATTTCTTTATTGTTTGATAGTATTAGTGAAACTTAGAAGAGCAGTTGTGGTCTATGAATGGGGCAAAAACCATATCAAACATTAGATAGGAGATTTTTAGATTGAAGGTAGCTCATAAGCTGAGTATGTATACATTGTTCTAGGACCTTGGCTGGGGGAGATAAACTTGCTATGGTTCTGTAGCTGGACAACTCAATAGAGTTCCCTCCCTTATGAAGTAGGATGATGTAAGCTATCTTCCAGAATACTGGAATGTAGTTTTCCGATAATGAGCGATTGATGAGAATCGAGATTGGGAAGGAGATGGCATCTGTAGCTAGTTTAAGGAATTCAGTATTTAAGGTATCAGTAGCAGGGCTGTAGGTTTAAGTTTGCACAGTAATATTTTTATGGTGTTGATTTGGATAGACTTGAAGGAGAAGGAGTCATTGGTTTCATCGGGTGGAACTGGGGTAGTTGGAGGAGTATTACATCAGTTCTTAGACAGTGAAAGAATATAATTTGTAAAAAAATGTGTTGAATTGTGAGGCTATGCTGTCATTATCACTAGTGGCTGATGGGACTGGTGTCGTTGGTTGGTCAGGCTGAAGGACTTTGTAATGGACGAACAACATTTTTGTGGGTTGTTATGGTATTTTTGCTGAATATCAGTAAAATATTTTTTGTCTTGTTTGATTTGGGTTTTGGATTGTTTCTAAGTTGTCAGTAGTGATCTAAGTTGACTTGGGTTTTATTGGAATGCCAGTGTGCCCAGGCTTTATCTCTTAATTTAAGTATATTTTTGTGTCTTTAGTTAGCCAAGGAACATAGTTAGATTTGACTCTTATGGTTCTGAAGGTGGTTTGATTGTTAACACTGTACACTGTCAAAGAAAGTTTAATTAAAGTAATCCATTGCGGCATCTAAAGGTAGTGTTTTTAAGTGGGCTACAGTTACAGTTACACAGGACAGAGATAAAGGTTTGAGTGTTAATGTCTTTTTTGTTATGAATTTCATGGTAGGAGGTGTTTCTCTGGGGGTAAAGATAATGCCTAAGAAGATATGTTGGGAGGTGTTCACTAATGATGTCAGGGAGGCAGCCTGATTGGAAGGTGTGAGATGGTTTATTTGTTACCATCCAGTCTAGAATAGATTGCTTTTTGGTGACTTGTCTACTCTGGTAGCAGATTGAATAACCTGGGTAAAGCCATACAAGTTAATGAAACTAGTGGGGTTATCACAGTTGCAAGTGAACCAGTCAGTGTTGAAGTCATCCATTATTATGGTTTATTATAGATATGTTAATGATAAGTAGTGGAGAATTTCTTCAATTAAAGCAAGGTTATTGCCAGGAGGAATATAGATGACTATAATATTTAGGGTCTGGGTTTAGTTCAAGTTTGCTAAATAATAATTCAGCATTATTGAATTCTGGAATGCTTGGTTCAATGCTTTCTAATTTTAGATTAATTTTATAAATTATGGCTACTCCACTCTGTTTTTCCTGTCAAGCCTATGAAAATTATAACATGAGGAAGAATTTCATTGTTGTTTATGTCTGGCTTCAGCCAGGTTTCTGTTAGAACTGGGATGTTAGGGGAGTATTCTGATAGGCTGGCGTGTAGTTCGTGTATCTTATTGACTATGCTCCTTACATTCATGTTAAGCAGTAGTAGATTTGAGCCTATGGGGGATGTTTATATTGCTCTGAGGGATGTAGTGTTTGGAAGTTGGTGGTTTGTTGTAAGTTTGCTTTGGAGCCAGGATTAAGGTGAATATCACCAATGAGCTCTAAATCAGAGGAAAAGTAGACAATTAAGATAAAGAGCTTTGTTAAAAGTTTGTTAGACTTGAGAGAAGTTTGAGATTTGGAATAGAAGGGACCATATCTAAGTGGGACGTATCCTATATGGGTGGTGTTATAGAGCTCTGGAGTTGTCTCAAAGTTTATGGATAATGAGTGAGGAAGATGCTGGAGTACAATGGTCGAAGAGGAGAAAATGTTGGATATATTACTGTGATAAGTTGTTAGGTAGCTAGATATAATAAGGAGTGTGAGGAGGATTGTGTAAAGGGATAACATTTTAGGTGTTTGGTTTAGGGAAGAATTATCATTGTGTAGAAAGGAAGAAGCCAAATTAGGGTAGGGTGAGTTTGAAAAGAGAATTAGTTGTAAGGGAGAATAGTATAAAACGTATCATGATAATCTGAGGAGTAAGAGTGAGAAGGTGGAACTAGCTGTGTGTAGTATAAGTGAGAGGGTATAGTTGGATGCTGAATGGGTGTAGACGAATAGTAGAGTTTGTGATTGGCTAATAGTAATTGGTGGGGGTGGTTAAGGGTAGATGGGAAATGGTGGTAGGGGAGCAGAGTAAGTCCAAGTGCAGCAGACTGACCCAGGCCACCAAAAACTGCAAAAATTATCAGTGAAAGTAAGTTGCAAGCAAGTCAGTACAACAGTTGCAATTTTACAGGTACACTGTGGGTGAAATCAACAACAATGTAAACAGTGTTATTATGTTCTGTCTATTAAAAATAATGTTCTTGTCTTAATATTTGTAGCAAACTATTATCAGTTGTGCTAACAATCCACAAGTAGTTTAATCACTGATTTGGAATCACTACCTCATTTTGGTAGAGTGATACTGTGAGCATTCCTACAAAACAGAGCAGTTGTTAAACAAGCTAAATTACAGGCTCGGGAATGAGGAACAGACCAAATAAAGAGTAGGAAAAGGTATGGAAACCTAACAATGTCACCCCAGCAGTCTGCACACCACTTAACAGCTTGGATACAAAGTAACATTAAAGGTAACTTAACGGCAGCATCCTGGGGCAATAACATACTTAGTGGACAGGATGTACCTTCCATAGCTAGGGTCACATTACCATAATTGGTTAAGCAGTTTTAGGGTCCGTGCCATGGTGCAGGTGAAATGGAGCTATTGCAGTTAACTGTTGAAACCCTGAAGTGAATGGTGAGCACACTGCATGGAGGACTTGTTGGGATAGCAGTACCTAACATAATATTTAAAAAAAATGCTGATCAAAGAAGAAGCAATTATCAACTCAAATACCAAGATCTCTAACACCATTCCAATTTTGGAGTGGGATACTGTCGATGTCATATGCTAATGAAGGACGATGCTGTACCAAATGTGACTGTGTTGCACTTTTTAGCATTTAATTTAAGCCCATTGTTAGCATTCCAGGTGTTTACAAATGCAAGTTCTTGCTGTAGGTCCTTGATGTCTGAGAGTGACTTGACACAGACTCCCGTTATGCTGACATCCACAAATTTGGTTAGCCAGAAGTCTTACTTCTTAATCTGAAGGCATCAGAGTAGTAAATGCCAAACAAAAAGTGGTCCCAGCAATAAACCGTGGAGAACTTCACTGGTAACCTTCATGCTTTTTTGATTAAGCTCCTGCTACACACACTGTATGGGTTCTGACCTTTAGCCAGTTTTTTATCCATCTTACCAAATAGGGATCTTTGTGTAGTGAATTCAACTTACTAATTATGCCAGCATGGAATACAATGTCAAAGGCCTTGACCATGTCAGGGACTGCCATGTGCATGCCATGGCCACTCTCAACTGTATATGTTATTCTATAAAAACAGTTAACCAGATTCATTAGACAGGATCTAGCTAACAAAGCCAAACTGTTGCAGGTCTGTCTGATGAGATTCTTAATGACATAGTTAATCAGATCAGTTATAATATGCTCCTTGATGTTGCATATGTGAATTGTTAAGCTTATGGACCAGTAATTCCTTGGGTCAGTGTTTGGGCCACCATTGTGAAGTGGCATCACTACTGCTGTGCACCAAACTTCAGGGACAAAGTCAGTTGCTAAACTCAGGTTAAATACTTTAAGGAGTGGCTTTGCTACTGCTTGCTTCCTTGGTACTGTTTATTAAACAGAGTAGTAAATTATCAGGTCCTATGGAAGAAGTATTTTTAGTCTTTGTGTATACAGTGTTTGGTGATGCTCAAGGTCTAAGGATTTCAGGGATAAGTGGTGTTTGAATAGTAATTTCAGGGGTAAAGTTCACACTGAGTATGTTGGCTAGTACTTTAGCAATGTCTACCATGTCAGACTAAGCGGTGCCATCTTGAATAAGCTCTGAGCAATGTTGGGCATTATTTCTTAATTTTCTAACACAATTAAAGAAGAATTAATACTTGTCCTTACTTTCAGATGCTAACTTTGGTGCAAGTAATGCTTTATTATTCCTAATAGTTATTTTTAAGTTTTCAGTCATTTTTTAATGCCATCCTTAATTAATGTTCCTTAGATCTGCTGTATACTTTAAGGAGGTTTATGGATTTATTTCCTTTTATTGTAGAATTTATTTCTTTTGTGGGCCATCTTAGTGGTTTGGTTTTAATTTTCCATTGTATTTAGATTTGGTAGGTACTGTCAGTTCAAAACATTTATCTAAGTGGACATTTAACTCTTTTGTGTAGATTCCTGTGGATGTGGCATCTGGGATTATGCTGGAAAGACTTCCTCATAGGGTTTAATAAGATTTAAACATCTGAAATCATTAAATTCTGAAACAAAGGATTAGTTCAGATAAAATCACTTTAGCAGATCTAGAAGACTCTCTCTGTGATAACCTCCCATTGGGAGAAATAATGACACCTTTCTGAAATTTCCAGTAGCTTATTCAGTTAAGTAGGTAGATGGATGAGTGTTCTTGTTCTGAATTCAGAGATAATTTTATCTTCAGCTTTAGAGGTTCTAGTAGTGAAGGTAACTAGTTTATGATTTGACTTAACCGGGGAGAGACACCAGGGAATAGTATGTGAAGAAGCTAAATTTGTAAGGACTAGGTTAAGAATATTATACATTCAAGTGAATTTGCTAACAATCTGTTCCATTAAGCTTATATTAATGAAGTCTAAGACCTTTTGGGCATATCCTACAAGTGCAGTACAGGAGCTCCAGTTTATTGCTGGGTAGTTAGTCTCCCAAAATAATGGAGTTTTTGTCTATATGGAGTTTAGTGATTACATCTAGGAACCTCACGTGATTATTTGGGACACAAAAGGTGTCTTTCATGGGGGAACAAGTAAAATAAACCCATGTCCCCCAGAACAAATGAGGATCTCTTATTTTTATAGTAAAATCACACAGTATAAACAAAACAATTATTGTATAGTTTTAGCTGACTGACCAGAAAGGACAGTACATGTTTCTGAAAGATGTTGCTGACAGGACATCCTGAAGCTTTTTCTTGATTTATTTTCTCATAAAAAATCTAATTTCTTCACAGTTCCCTGTGATTTGGTGAATGTGTTCTGTTTTTGAGTCCCCAGGATCCCTGTAGGAGATGTCACAGCAGTTGCCATTAGGTTTGAAGTCATGGTAGGTATAAAACCCAGCTGTGGAGGGAGTGCTTTTTAAATATGTAGAGCAAATTTCAGTAATTACACAGACATAGATGCATTCCAAATGCAGAAAGCACAACTGCAAGTAGTCAAAACTTTCTCAGATGATATAAGAAAGTCATTTGGTCTTGATAAATGTGCAAAAGTGACCTTTAAAACAGGAAAACTGCAGCACCAAGAAAACATCAGTTTAGGACAAGAATGTGATATAAAAGAACTTGAGCAAGAGGGAGTGTATAATTATTTGAGAATTGATGAAGGATCAACAATAAAACATGAATAAATGTGAAAAAACTTAGTAAGGAATATTTTAGAAGACTTAAATTAATCCTGAAAACAGCATTGACATCTAGGAACAAAATAACTTAAAGTTTTGGAGTGATTGACTAGCCCCAAAAGGTGTTGGATAGATTAGACAGGAAAACAAGAAGGATGCATCATGATCATGAAATGTTATAAAAATCAGTGCATACCAAGATTATATATTCCCTGTTCTGAAGGAGATATATGCCTCCTTGAAATTGATTACATGTATAGATCTGTAATCGTGGAACTGCATACATATCTGCTGACCTTACAAGACCCAAACATAGTGAAAGTTTTGAAACATGAGGAGAATAAATCTAAGATGACTTCCCTGCTTAGTTTAGCAGAAGCATATCAGCATCAATCAGGAATGGAAATCAAACCAGAAGAAGATAAAAATCAGGCAGCAACTGACTGTGCCAAAAAACAAAAGAAATAATATACAGTGAAGGATCAGATGAAGAGGCAAGAAATGTGAAAAAATGCATAAATATAGTTGCAAGTATAGAAAACTCCTGGAACAACCTCATGTTGATCAGGATTGAACACAGGAATGGTTAAGGAGAGACAAATTCAAACCAAAAGATGACAGGTTAATATTGGATGCCCAAGATAGTGGACTATGTACATGTTGGTTTACAAAGTCCATTGAACATGTGGGAGAAACAAACAAATGTAGGTTTTGTAAAACAAAATTGGAAAGAGTTGCACACCTCATTGCTGGTTGTGATATACTAATACCAGAAGGACTATATACTGAAAGGCATAATAATGTGGCAAGACTGTTGCACTGGGGATTGTGCAAACATTATAATATTGAAGTAGCTGAAAAACACTGGAAACATGAGCCAGAAAGCATCATAGAAAATTATGAAATCTATATCACATGGGATCACCCATTACCAACAGTTCAAAAGATAGATGTGTGAAAACTAAGTATAGTGGTCCATGAAAAGAAGACAAAAGTAGAATTGATCAGTGAAATCGCTACACCGAGTGACTACAGTGCCTTCTGTACAGAGAGACACAAAGTCATAAAATGTCAGGATTTGCAGGCAGAAATAAGAGCAATGTGGAAGAAAGATACCCAGACAGTTCCAGTACTAGTAGGAGCAACGGGGTTTAAAAAAAGAATCTACAATGATATTTAGATGTGTTACCAATAAATGTAACTCTGCATGAATTGCAGAAGGAGTCATTACTAGGCACATTGCAGGTGCTACAAAGAGCACTTCAGCTAACATCAAAGATTGAAACAATACTAATTTCATGAACTTTAATCATACTTTGACTTAGGAATGGTGTCCATTCCCATCATGGTATTAGAAACCCAAAAGATTTGGAGAAATTAAAAAACAGGAGAGCGTCAAAGTTTGCATTTTGTTGTGGAGGCTTCTTGCATTGAGTAGAGCTTCCTTAATGTGATCCTGTATTGGATTTGATATGTTTATTGTATTGGAATGTACTTCACCTGGACTTTACCTAAAAAAGGTACTATGGGGCAGCAAAGGCTTTAGCCAGTATGCAGAAGTCTTAGAATGAAAGGTGCAGACCATTCTTGGCAAATAAAGTAGGACTGCTGAGCATCTCTTCCCATGCTGACATATACTGGAACCTGCTGGAATGGCACCATAATTTTAGCTAATTACTGAAGCCAATTATCTTTTCTTTATACCTAGGTATCATTCCTGGAGAAGGAAGGATTCCATTCCAGACCAGAGTCTTGCTCAGAGACTGTTCAGGACCAGCATATTGCCTGCATTTGTGACATGCATATAGAGCTCCAGCATATTTGTCTGTATGATTTTCAGGATTTTGCTAGCCAAGTGATTTACACCCACATGGATCACCACCATCTTCAATCCCCCTTTTTCCCATTCTTTTTATAGAATTGGTGTTGAGATGTCTTGTCAATGGTTGCTAACTGTATATGCATTAGATGTCAACTTAGAGGGTAAGTGCAAGTGTAGTAGGTAAATCCCATACAAAGATCTGTATACCCTAGTGTCTCTTCTGCCTACACATGGAACATGACTACAAGGCCTGTTACATCTAAAATCCTTAGTGCCAAAGACTTTGCAATCCCATTTTGCTTCACTTAACACATTCATGGAGATCCAATGTCTGAAGTGTTTGGCTCACTCCAAGCTGCTGGATTCCACTTCCTCAGAGTACCTCCACCAATAAAGAACAAATTAAAAGGCCCAGGCTGGATATTCAGTCTATCTTTTCTGATTCTGACACACACATTGAAGTTACAGAACCCATGGTACTTCCGATTTCACCTCTACTGAGACTCTGCCAGAGGCCAGTATGGCATTGGAGGGCCTTACTTAAGATCAGCTCCAAATGGGAAAAGTGAATTGTGGATCACAATTTCAGAGGGCCTGGAAGACATCACAAAGATTCTAGTTAGGGAAGATCCCTGGAAAATTAAGAGACGTACATCAGGGGTCTGAACCACCCTGCTTTGTGCAGGCAGACATTACACCAAAAAAAGAAACATAAAAAAACTAAGCATACCTGTTCGCCTAACAAGCTAAAAGCCGAAAAAACAGAAAAGTAAATCTACTTTTAATGTACAAAATAAGCACAGAATAAGCCTTCACAAACTAAGCGCTTTCACCATTACCCAATGGCTTCATCAGAGTCAATGATAGGCTCAATAGTACAACTTAATATATTGTGACATCACCACACTCAAACCAATCACTTTAAAACATCAATAAACCAATTATTCAATAAAAAATGCATGTGTGTATGTATGTATGTATATATATATATATATATATATATATATATATATATATATATATGTTAAAACATAACATAGTTGATGTAAAAATGTAAAACATTGCATTATATAACCCCTACCTATCCTTCCACAGCTTATAAAATCATTAATATATACAATAAATACTTATATAAATAATGTGCACTATATATCATTTCTCACCTAAGAAATACATCCCTATTAAGACAAGATATGTATCTAAATCCTTATAAAAATTGAAAATTGACAGTAAATACATGAAACAGTACATAAAACAATTTCATACACTTTTTACTAAGCCAAATTTATACTAAATAACTTTTTTGTTTCAATAAATGAAAACTAGATGCACTGTCACTGAGGCCGGGGAGACTTAATAGCATTAAGCCTAATCTGCCAGATGAATTTCAAAATCTCAACCCTAAGCTTGTCATCCCCTCTTCTGTCACTTAAAATGACCCTGTCCAGTGCAAAAAATGTAACTTTTTAAAGTTGGACATGTACTGCTGTGCATGTAAAGAGCATTGGTTATATCCTTATTTTTAATAGCTCTAACATGATCAGCAATTCTTTCTTTAAGCTTCCTTATGGTCTTCCCTACATAAAAACCCGGGCAGTATGCACAGGTTTTAAAAATAAAGATACAACCAATGCTCTTTACATGCACAGGACTACATGTCCCAATTTTAAAAAATCCTACATAGCCAAAAAAAAAGAGATTTCTTAATGGAGCCATAGGAATAACTAGGATCTCAACACATCAGAGGTACTTTTCATCCTTAAATCCCTGCATGACCTCCTGGATACAGGTCTGGCCTACTCCTCCATTAAAGCCCACCTGTCCACCATCTCTGCCCTTCAGCCATCCTGCTATTTCCAGACCTGAGGTCAAACAATTTCTTAAAGGGTTCTGCATCGAAGTCCACAAAGGAAGCCAGGACTCCCTCTTTGGGACCTCAGTGTCATATGGAAAAAGCTTACTATGCCTACCTAGGAACCAGCAGTCTCGGCAAATCTTAATTTCTGTGTCAGGAAGACTGTTCTGCCTGTGGCTACAGACACTCATTACCTTTCCTCCTCTTCTTATTTTTCACAAAACCAGGGTGACTCTGAGGACTAATCCCTCCTTTATGGCAAAAGTAGTGAATGAGTTGTTTTTCAATCTGACCATCAATCTTCCAGCTTCTTTCCCAGCCCACAGAACCAGAGGAAAAGACTCCTACCCTCTCTAGATGCTCACAGACAGCTGAGTTTTGATTTGGTCAAGATCAAATCTACTTGTAAGTTTGAGCAACTGTCTGCCTCATTCATGAATTCAAAGTTTGGCCTACCAGTATCTAAGTAAAGTACTGCAAGATGGATCTCTAAGTCCATCTCCTTTTGGTACCCTCAACAATACAAACCCTTGCCCTCTTGCCTTTGAGCTCACTCTACCAGGGCAGTGGCATCCTCCAGGGCCTTCTAAAAAGGAGTGGATGCCAAGGTGATATCAGAAGCTGCCACCTGGTCTTCTGTGCACACCTTCACTAAACACTACAAGACTGATGCCTTTTCAAAGTTCAGAGCAGCTTTTACTAAGTCAGTGCTCTATGGCCTCTTGAACAGTTCCTCTATCAACTTAGCAACTTTCCTTTCATTCCCTTCAGCTCTGGGAATCACCCCCTTGTTTGGAATACTGCAACAGTGATTTCAGTCAGGATATAGTACAGTTGTGTATTGCTAATATCCTTCCCCTTTTAGTTGGTTATCATCTTTTCTCTCTAAATCTTTCTATCCCTTTTTTCTGCTCTGTAGCAAAACCCTAGGACCGAGGGGGCTCCTTTCTAGTTCATGCTTGGCCCCTCCTAGCTGACTAGTCACACTCTCTCAGAGGTCTTCAGGCTGCTGGCTCAGAGATAGTCTGAGGAACTATGCCCATACGTCCACCTGTATAACACTATGCTGGTGAGCTGAGGTCACACATCGGATGTACAACCTAGACAAAGTTAAACTCCAGTACCCAGGAAGGATATCAGTTTTGATAATAACCTTCTTGTTTGGAATACTACAACAGTGTTCAGTATAACATCTACTGTTATGGTCAGTTCTTACACAGCAGTACTTTCTTGGCCTTTGTTTTTTCACCTCCGGTTTAGCAAAAAGGTGTGATCATACATTCATCAAAGTCACTGATTATGACAGGCTGGTGCCAGCAATTTATTAATTTACTTTTCTTTGTTAACTCTGGAAATGGGCTGCTTCAAAGACCCTTTTCAGCCATGATCTGAGCCACAAAGCACTACAAAACATAATGTACAATGTTGATACATACTAATACAGAGATTACACAAATTGTTCAGGTTACAGAAAACGTATTTTAAATAAAATTGTGTCAGTTAATAGAACAGACAGGACACACTTACATCTGACAATGGTAAGTTTGATTTTTCATGGTTACAAGATCAAAACCTAAACAGTATTATAACTAAGGAAAGATGCTTAAACAAGTCTTACATTTCATAACAGTCTTTAGGTGCTGTCATGCAGCTTCATACATTAAGTACAGAGGTGCTATGTTATCACAGTCTTGGGTACAGTGACAGAGCTTCACACATTTGGTACAGAAAGGCTATGATAACAATCTTAGATATAGTCACATAAGTTCTTACATTTGGTATAGATGTGCCATGTTATCACAATATTAGGTACATAGGTTCATAGGTTCATACTAGGCTATCTGCCCGAGGGCATTTACAAGCCTAGCCCATCGTTTTGTGGCTTACGCCACCCCTTTAGTATGGGGAACTATACCCATTATTTTGCTGTGCCTCTGTCGAGCAGTGACACTGAGGTAATCCCTGGGGTATATCTGCGATCTCCCATCCATTGGTCAAGATTTCTCTTGAACAAGGCCAGCGAGGTGCTCTGCCTCACATGTACCGGGATTTTGTTCCACAGCATAGGGAGTCTTTGGGTGATGAATCTATCCCTCCAGCACGTCCTATTAATAGCCGTGTCAAGGTTTAAGTCTCCCGCCCTTGTGGCTCTGATGGATCTAGATTTTTAAGGTGAAGCATATTCATCAAATCTGGGTTTGACATGGCCTTGTATGTTAGGCAAAGGTCACCTCTGAGCAAGCGGTGGCGACTGAATAGAGCTGGAGTTCTTTCAGTCGGGCAGCATAGGACAGATTTTTGAGACCCTTTATCCTTTTGGTGAGGAACTTTTGTGGCCTCTCCAGCTGCTGCAAGTGTCGGGTCAGATACATTCCGAATGGGGCATTGTACTCAATCATTGGTCTGATGAGTGATGAGTAAAGGAGACTATGACCTCCCTTGATCTAGATGAGAATCCCTTCATGATAAGGTGGGCAATGTAGAAGGTCTTCCTAACTACTTTAGCTACATGGGTGTCGAATGACAGACTACTATCAACCTGGGTCCCCAGGTCCCTGATAACTTCTTCTGTGCTCAGTGGATTGACACCTATTTGGTAGCTAGGGGTAACCTTGTTTTTCCCGAAGGGTATGACTATGCATTTTTTGGCATTTAACTTTAGGCCGTGGCTCTGGCACCAGTTATCCGTTTCTGTGAGACCCTTCTGAAGGATATCTGTGTCAGATGTGTTTTCTACTATGGCGTTCAGTTTGCAGTCATCTGCAAACTTTGTCAGCCATAACCCTCCTGTGTTTGCTTGTACTTCGGAAAAGTAGATGCCAAACAAGAGTGGGCCCAGGACTGAGCCCTGTGGGACACCACTTGTGACAGGCTTTGAGTCTGACATGGCGCCAGCAGCTCTGACCCTGTGGGTTCTGTCACTCAGCCAGTTTGCAACCCATCTTGTGATGTATGGGTTGACATTTAAGCTGATGAGTTTTTCAATGATACCCGAATGGGGTATTGTATCGAAGGCCTTAGCCAGATCGAGGTAGGCTGTATGGACTGCCTTTCCCTCATCAATGGCTTTGGTGACTGTTTCGAAAAAGTCAACCAAGTTTAAAAGGCATGATCTGCCTTTGACAAAGCCAAACTGGGTTGGATCCAAAGTCTGCAAATTCCCTATGTCTTTATTTATGAGGTCCATTATGATCCTCTCCATGGCGTTGCAGCTAAGGCTTGTCAAGCTAATGGGCGGTAATTTCCAGGGTCGGTGGAGGCACCGCCTTTGTGAAGTGGTACCACAGTTGCAGTGCGCCACTCCTGGAGTGCGTATCCAGAGGTAAGACTTTGATTAAACAGCTGTCCTAGCTGTGGGTTTAATTCCTCATTGAGTTCATGGAGCACACAGCCGGGGACACCATCAGGTCCCATGGATGCTGTGTTTTTGCTTTGGCGAGAGCAGTTCTCACTCGGGCGCTGGCGATCTTTGGGGGCTGCAATCATTTGGTATAGATATTTCTCCTTTTTGTGGGGTGTGGGGTGAGAAGTTTGCACTGAAGCTGTCAGCCAGTATGTTGGCAATGTCTGTAGGATCAGTAATCTTCACATCATTTTGAACTAGCTCTGAGCATATCTGGGAGTTTCCTCCCAGGTTTCTAACATAGCTAAAGAAGGCCTTATGATTGTCTTTTGAGTCTTTAGCTATTTTTCTCTCGAAATTTGCTTTGGATGATTTTATGAGAGCTCTTAGTTTTTACTTATAGTGATCAAGGGTGTCTTACCTTTTAAGGATTTTGCTCTATCTTGTAGTAGCTTCCTCCTTTTGTTGTAGAGTTTGTTTATGGCTGGGGTCCACCAGACTGGACGCTTGCCTTTGGTACAAAGAGTCTTTGTTTTGCTTGGGATTGCCTTATCCATGCAGTCCTGCAGGTGCTGGTAGAAGGCATTTGTAAGTGATTCAGCGGCTTGAGTACTGTTTTCCGCATGGCTCGGGGCCTTAAAGGAGACCACACTAGTCTTTAGAAGTGTGAAGTCGGCTTTTGTGAAGTTCTTTACTGTGGTCTTTTCTATTTCAGGTGGGGGTGGGATGAGGACCTCCAGCGAGATTAGTTTGTGGTCTGATCTCACCAGTGAGGGGTACACCTCCGGTGTTGAACATTGTGCTCCCATGTTCGTGATGATGAGATCAAGTATGTTATCTCCTCTTGTGGGGATGGTGACTAGTTGTTCCATGGCATTTGAGTTTATGAATTCCAGGAACTTTTGGGCTAGGGTGTTAGGGCTTGAGTAGTGTTCCCAGTCTATATTAGGGTAATTGAAGTCACCTAGTATGATGGTGTTTGGTGATACATTTATCCCCTCTAGTGTTTTCAGGAAGGCCATGTGAGGTTCCTGAGTTTGTGAGGGTGGCCTGTAACATGCTACAATTTGCAGAGCAGTCTTGCCTATGGTTAATTGCACCTGGATGGTCTCCGATGCATCGTGCGTTGCCACCAGTCTTGAGGTGTGGGTGTCCTTGATGAATATGGATACCCCCCCCTCCTTTCTTGGTATTGTCCAGATTTTGGGGCCGGAACGCATGATATGAGGTAAAACCTGATAGCGCTGGGGTGCTCTCAGGAGCCTTGAACCAGGTTTCTGTCACAGCACAGACATCGATGTTCTCCATACTGAGAAGGGCCTCGAGTGCGTGCATTTTGAGATTTAG
The DNA here is from genome assembly GCF_019279795.1 of Protopterus annectens. Classification (NCBI taxonomy): domain Eukaryota; kingdom Metazoa; phylum Chordata; order Ceratodontiformes; family Protopteridae; genus Protopterus; species Protopterus annectens. The sequence goes on from NC_056750.1 coordinate 881,289,512, forward strand.
ACTTCTGGCATTGAGCAGCATTACCCTTAGTTTTTTTCCTTTTTTGTGTTCTAGGGTGGTAGGTTTAGAATTTGAGCCTTGCCTAAAAAAGGCACTATGGGGGTGGCAAGAGCCTTTGCCAATATCCGGAATCCCAGGGGTGACAGGTGCAAGCCGTCCCTTGCGAAGCAGCGTGGCTTGTCCAGCATGTCATGTACAGTCACATAACTTCATGCATTTGGAACTCACTAAAAGGTTTTTTATCACATTTTTGGGTACAGTCCCATAGCTTTGTACATTGTTACCGAGGTACATAGATTTAGGGATAGTCACATGTCGGGTACAGATAACAGTCTTTAGGTGCTGTCATGCAGCTTCATACATTAAGTACAGAGGTGCTATGTTATCACAGTCTATGGTACTGTCATGCAGCTTCATACATTAAGTACAGAGGTGCTATGTTATCACAGTCTTGGGTACAGTGACAGAGCTTCACACATTTGGTACAGAAAGGCTATGATAACAATCTTAGATATAGTCACATAAGTTCTTACATTTGGTATAGATGTGCCATGTTATCACAATATTAGGTACAGTCACATAACTTCATGCATTTGGAACTCACTAAAAGGTTTTTTATCACATTTTTGGGTATAGTCCCATAGCTTTGTACATTGTTACCGAGGTACATAGATTTAGGGATAGTCACATGTCGGGTACAGATGAACTATGTTATCACAGTGTTAGATACAGTCACAAAGGTGCACACATATGTTACAGAAAGCCCATATTAAGGACAGTCACATAGTCAGTTGCACACATTTGGTACAGAGGTGTCATGTTATTACAGTCTTAGGTGCAGTCATATAGCTTCATGCATTTGGCACTAAAAATCTTTTTTATAATACTTTTGGATACAGTCACATTGCTTAACACATTTGTTACAGAGGTTCGTTCAATCATAGATTTAGGTATAGTCACAAAGCGTCACACATAAGGTACAGATTAGCTATGTTGTAACAGTGTTAGATACAGTCACAAAGCTCCACACATGTATTACAGAAGGGCCATGTTAAGTACACCCATGTAGTCAGCTACACATATTTGGTACAGAGGTGTCATGTTGTCACAGACTTAGGTACAGCCACATAGCTTCACACATTTGGTACAGAAGGGCTATGCTATCACGATGTTAGATACAACCACATAGCTTCACACATTTAGTACATTGGAGCGATATTATTCCAGTGTTAGATGCAGTCACAAAGCTCTACACATATATTACAGAAGAGCTCTGTTAGATGCAGTCATATAGTCAGCTACACACATTTGTTACAGAGGTGTTATGTTATCACAATCTTTGGTAAGCCACATAGCTTCACACACTTGGTACAGAGCTGTACTTTATCACAGATTTAGGCACAGTCACATAGCTTCACAAATTTGGTATGAATGTGACGTTATAAAACCAGACTTTTACTGCATTCCATTTTACAACTAGGCATCCTGCAGAAGCTGTGAATGTGTGGGTCTTCTAATGACACTGTAAAGACAGAGGCAAAAAGTAACAAGTTTAAGCTTTGTAGAAGGGTATTCAATGTTGGAATAGAGTTCTGCACACATCAGATGTTAGTGTGAGAGAGGATGTATAACAACGAAAAAATGTGTGATCATAGACATGGAAAGCAATTGTTAAAGCAGGCAGTAATATAAGGTGGGTCAGGCAGAATAACCACAGGCACTGAATGATTGTCAGGGTGGGACAGAATGTAAGCAATTGAAGGACAGATACTGTAATCATTGACATTGTCTTTTAGGTACACCTTGTGTGCATACTGACAGACAGAATAACCACAGGCACTGAATTATTTCCACAGTGGGACAGAATGTAAGGCATTGAGGGACGAATACTGTAATCATTGTCATTGTCAGTTAGGTACACATTGTGTGCACACACTGACAGACAGAATAACCACAGGCACTGAATGATTGTCAGGGTGGGACAGAATGTAAGGCATTGAGGGACAAATACTGTAATCATTGTCATTGTCAGTTAGGTACACATTGTGTGCACACACTGACAGAATAACCACAGGACTGAATGAATGTCAGGGTGAGACAGAATGTAAGGCATTGAGGGGCGAATACTGTAATCATTGTCATTGTCTATTAGGTACACATTGTGTGCACACACTGACAGACAGAATAACCACAGGACTGAATGATTGTCAGGGTAAGACAGAATGTAAGGCATTGAGGGACAGATACTGTAATCATTGTCATTGTCAGTTAGGTAAACATTGTGTGCACACACACTGACAGACAGAATAACCACAGGACTGAATGATTGTCAGGGTAAGACAGAATGTAAGGCATTGAGGGACAGATACTGTAATCATTGTCATTGTCAGTTGGGTACGCATTGTGTGCACACACAGACAGACACAATAACCGCAGGACTGAATGATTGTTAGGGTGGGGCAGAATGTAAGGCATTGAGGAATGGATACTGTAATCATTGTATCATCAGTTTGGTACACATTGTGTGCACACACTGACAAACACAATAACCACAGGCACTGAATGATTGTCAGGGTGGGACAGAATGTAAGGCATTGACTGACAGATACTGTAATCATTGTTATTGTCAGTTAGGTATGCATTGTGTGTACACTGGCAGAGAGAATAAACAAGGAAGACAAATGCAGTCTATTAACTGTGAAATTATTTAGTGGTTGTTTCACTTATTTGAATCCTGGGGACTCCTTGGATCATTCCCTGTTATGCCCCCACCCCCCAAATGAAAGCTGTGTTTGGTAAGGAACTGACTACTCATGCTCACCTGGTTTTAGGCCACCAGATATCTGCTGCTATATAACTGGCCAACCAAGATCTGGTTGCTACAATGTTAGTTTATGAAAACACTGGCCTCTCTGATATTGTCTGATACTGACACATGTGCAGCTTTTACCTAATGGCTGCTTCAGTGGCAGGATGGTTGGCATGGCTCATGTAATACAAGGTCCTCCATCATCAGGCTACCTGCTGCATACTCTCCTTATCTCAGCTCTCTGATATGGTCTGATACAGACATGTACAGCCTGTCTACCTAATGGCTGCTTCAGTGGCAGGATGGTTGGCATGGCTCATGTAATACAAGGTCCTTCATCATCAGGCTACCCACTGCATACTCTCCTTATCTCAGCTCTCTGATATGGTCTGATACAGACATGTACAGCCTGTCTACCTAATGGCTGCTTCAGTGGCAGGATGCTTAGCATGGATCATGTGATACAAGGTCCTCCATCATCAGGCTACCCACTATTCACTCATCAAGTATTTTATCTGTATTGTCCTGATGGAGGATTGGCTCAGGCATGCTGCATGCATGGTCATTCACTCATCCAGTACTTTATCTATATTGTTCTGATGGATGATTGGCTCAGGTGTGCTGCATGCATGGTCATTCACTCATCCAGTACTTTATCTGTATTTTCCTGATAGATGATTGGCTCAGGTGTGCTGCATGCATGGTCATTCACTTATCCAGTACTTTATCTATATTGTCCTGATGGAGGATTGGCTCAGGTGTGCTGCATGCATGGTCATTTACTTATTCAGTACTTTATCTGTGTTGTCCTGATGGAGGATTGGCTCAGGCATGCTGCATGCATGGTCATTCACTCAATCCCACCCTTTCAGAAAATATCACATGGTTAAGTAGGGAAATCTCTACTTAGCAAAACCATATTGTTCTGTATGTAACAGTGCCATGTTGTCAGTGGCTTTTAGAATAACTTCCTTTACTAACCACTCCATAAGTTCACAGCAAATGTAGGTAGAACAGATGAAGTCATAATTGCTTTGGGCTTGATTTAGTACCTTCTTTAGCTCTTGAGATATGGAGACATCTGTGCACCGATATCAAACTTTTGCACCGCAACCAGTTATGAATTTATTAAGAAGGACAAGTAAAGCTTTGAGAACATTATTTCTTATATTATTTAGAACACTGCTGGGAACAGTGTCAGCAGAGCAACTGTTCTATATGTTTTATTACCATGTATACAATGTCTTCTGTAATGTTGACAGAGGCCACCCTTAATGGACAGAAAGATACTGTTTATAGACTTAGGAATTTTGAAGTTGTCAGAGTGGCACAGTGGTACAGCAGATAGATTTGCCAAAGCAATTCTGCTTTCTCAAGTAAAATGGCCAGGCATTTATTTTTCTGCTTTCTCAATTTTGCGGAGAGAAAATACCCTAAGGGACCATTTGGGTGGTTCCCCCATTTTTGTCTATAAAAAGGGACAAAATTTAAAATCAGCCTTTGAACACATTAGGCCTGGTTGTAAAATTGGTCGTATGTATAAATGTGGTTCATGTGTATTTTGTCTGTGGCGACCCCTAACCGGGAAAAGCCGAAAGACACAAACAAATTCTTGAAACTAGTGAGATATTCATTAATAAATATAAGGTGGGCATAAAGGGTAGACCTAATTGTAATACTAATAAGATAGTGTATTGTGCTATTTGTTCTCATTGTTTATGTTTTTATGTAGGGAAATCTGAATGCAAATTAAAAAACAGAATGAGTGAGGACCTTGGAGACATTCATCTAAGGAAAGAAACAAATGCTTTAACAAGACATATTATTGCAAGTCCTGGGCATGTTTTCAAATTTGTTGTTTTACAAACTTTAATAATGTCAGAATGTGGAGGTGCCTATCCCCTTTTACTTGAGAAAGCAGAATTGCTTTGGCAGCTTTGTTTAAATGCACGATTTTGGCCAGGGCTAAATGATGCACAGAATATAAAATGTCTGCTTAAATTAAGAGCTTTAAACATATAAAATGTATCTTTTTTCTCTTTTGTTGAATTTCAGCCTTAGAATGTTTTATGAATGGAGGGTGTGTGTTTCTTTTACTATGCCTTTTTTACTATGCTTGGGTTTTGTCAGGCTATTTGATGCAAAAAGGGTGTGCTCTGATTTTTTGCTGTGATTGGTTTAATAGTATTTAAGAAGCTTAATGGTAGTTTGTTCATTTATCTGATGAAGTTTCTTTTTATATGTTAGCGGAACGTTGGATTACTTTTAACTGTAGTGCTGCCTTTTTATATACTGCACTTGGCTGAAGCAGTTTTTAGCTGTACTACATGGAATAAAAGCGGTGGTGCAACGGTAGCGTTGTCACCTCACAGCAAGAGGTTCTCCCATTCGATTCTCAGCTGGAGTGCCTTCTGTGTGGAGTCTGCATGTCCTCCCTGCGGTTGAGTGGCGTTTGAAAGACATGCGTGAATGGGTGTGCCTTCGTTGAAGGTTGGGCGTCGAGCTGGCACCTCGGCACCATAAAAATCTACTGCCAATCATTAGTGCACCGGAGTTCCGCTGTGGCAACCCCTAACCAGGAAAAGCCAAAAGAAGAACAACAAAGTGGAATAAAAGCATTTTGGAGTGTGGAAGCTGTTTTTTTTGTCCTGTTTATTTGGATTGCATATAATATTATATAATAATATCTTTGCAGTTTACTTAAGTGGGACTTTCTTTTTACTTAGTTCTTTAATTCATACATTATATTTTCCTGTTATTTAGTTTATGAGTGTTACCATTCCAAAATAGCAATTAATTCGTTGGACTAGCAAAATATTTATGCCTGATCAGTATATATTTTTGATTCATTCTGATATCAATATTTTATATGCATTCTGCCAGTCAATATATTTGTCATTAAGGATGGTTGAGATTCAGGGAAAACACCTGCACCCAAGTAAACTGCCTACTCAGGTAGGTCAACTGTACATGATTGCAGAAAAAAGTGATTTAGAGCCATTGTTAGCTGCAATGAGGATCCGCGGTGGTGCAGTGGTAGCGTTGTTGCCTCACAGCAGGAAGTTCTCCCATTCGATTTTCGGCTGGAGTGCAGGGAGTGCCTTCTGTGTGGAGTCTGCATGTCCTCCCAGCGGTCAGGTGGGCATTCGAAAGACATGCGTAAATGGGTGTGCCTTCGTTAAAGGTTGAACGTCGAGCTGGCACCTTGGCATTTGTCAAAATCTACTGCCAATCATTAGCGGACCGGAGTTCCGCTGTGGCGACCCCTAACCGGGAAAAGCCAAAAGACAACAGCAACAGTTAGCTGCAATGAAGAAGACAGCATTCTTGGACAATTTACATGTCTCTGAATCACCCTTTTTTACTACTCATGCTATCAAGTGCTTTCTGTTGGTAGTTTTGTCTTGTAATCTAGAAGCATACTGATACAGGCACCCCACCCCCACCCCAGCCACACACACACACTCTTTGTCCCCAACCAAGCCTCATACTGCAGTCACCCAGACACAGACACACACACACACACACACACACACGCGCGGTTATATGACTCCATTCATTATACTGGAGACATGTACGCACGCACCCCACTACTATGGCTCCACTGAACTTTTGTCCACTTGTCTGCAAAGTGGTCTCTCTTATTTATAGCTCATAGCTCATGGTTAAGTACTAGACTAGCTGCCCATGCAAGCTATTTTAAGCTTAGCCAATTTTCCCAAAGTGAGAATCAAACCCTGTACCTTGTGTTTGTCAGGTAAACACCTTAAGCATTATGCCAGTCCTCAACCTCTTGATTTGATTCATTGACTTGAATGGATGACCACTTCTTTTGGCCATGTTAATTTACATAGCTGAGTGATATTTTCTGAATAGCTCAAAAGTGTAAATGTGTTAGCCACAGGCATGTCTGGGGACACATGACTAACTAGAATTAGCAGCACCCCCACATTGCCTCATTATCCCATAGAACAGCCAGTAGGACTGCCTCTGCAATGACTTTTCTACTGGAAGAAAATCTCTGCAGTAGGGCTGTCTCTGAATCAGAGAGTTGTCATGAGGGATGGGCACTTGTAGGGTTTACCATGACTGGTAACCTTTTCTAAATCCCAGTTAATGTTTTCCCACTCTGTATTAGTAATGACACCATTTAGTTCAGTGTAGTTGCCTTTGTCATGTTTACAAAGAAGGAAACATTTCCTAGTTTGTGGGTTCCAGTTCTTAGGTTAAGAATTGTGGTTGGTTAGTGTTTAGTAGTGAGGTGGTAACTGTAGTGGTAGATGGGAAGAATAATTTGATACAGTAAAAAACAAAGTGCCCACAAATTACCACATAGGTGGTAATCCATTAAGTACGGAAGAAGTAATTAGGGACTTGGGGACCCAAGTAGATAGCAATCTCTCCTTTGACAATCACGTTGCCAAAGTGGTTAGAAAGAACTTCTATATAGCCCACCTTATCATGAAAGGGTTCACATCTAGATCAAGAGAGGTCATTGTGCCCCTCTACTCATCACTTATCAGGCCCATAATTGAGTACAATGCCCTGTTTGGGATGTACCTTACCCGACACCTTCAGCAATTGGAAAGATCCCAAAAGTATCTCACCAAGAGGATCAAGGGGCTCAAACAGATGCCCTATGCAATTCGGCTAAAGAAACTCCAACTCTACTTAGTTGCGTACCGCCTACTCAGAGGCGATCTGTGTCTGACATATAAAGCCATGTCCAACCCAGAATTAATGTACATGCTTCACCTCAGGAAATCTAAATCCCTTAGAGCTACACGCTCCAGGGACTTGAACCTCAGCACAGAAATAAATAGGACATGCTGGAGGGACAGATTCATATCCCAGAGGCTCCCCTCACTCTGGAACAAAATCCCAATCCATGTCAGGCAGAGCCCCTCACTGACCCTCTTCAAGAGAAATCTTGACGAATGGATGGGAGATCGTAAGTTTACCCCTGGGATCTCTTCTGTGTTGCTGCTTGACAGAGGTACAGTAAACAAACGTTAAAAGGGCTACTTTCTGTGACCAACTATACAGAGGCACAGTCAACTAATCTAAAAGGGTGGCGAAAGCCAAACATACTCTGGCTAGGCTTATAAATGCCCTAGGGCAGATAGCCTAGTATCAACCTATGAACCTATGAACCTATGAACTCTTATCATAATACCAAGTATGTTATTAATCCTAGATGAGCTATGAACAATTTGTGTAAGGTATTTTCATTAACAAAAACCTAATAATATTTGGGATTTTTAGCTGTTAGTACTATAGTTTTCTGAGTCTGCCTGCTTAACACTTTAAGTCCCATAAGAGTGTTTTTACTTTCTGTTTCAAATGTAGTTGTTAGGAAAGTCATTCTGTATCATACAATGATGTTGACATTGTGTTTATCTGCTACAATGTTTGTGTGTTAGCATTGTAATACAGGAATAGTTTTCTATTGGCTTTATTTGCTGGTTGGTTACTTGCTTATTTAGTTATTTAATGTGGGTTGACTGGACAGGTGTAACTGGGTGAGTTTATTTTCAGTAGAGGACAGAGAATAAATATTCACAATAATAAAACATGAATATATAATGTAAAATAAATCAAATATATTGAAAAATATCTCGGGTATATATGACTGTAACTTTAACTATAAAAATAATATTTTGTCAGCTATGAAAATAAATTAGAGCACAAATGTTATAGACAAAGGAAAAATTCTTAACTGTCTTATCAAAAAATATTATTTATAATTATAGAGTTTAGAAAGGTTATGCAAAATGTTGACTAATAAAACAAAATATGCATATATAGGAAACTTATTCTAAAAGCGTGATGTCGGCATTGAGGAGAATAGACACAGGAGAAGTAGAGAAAAACGGGAAACAGTTTCATAAGTCAAGAATGTGTGCATTCCGCACAGAACAGCTACAATGACAGACAGAATGAAGATGTAAGAAGGCTTTTTGAAATGAGTTTTTAACTTGTTTTGACATAAGATAAGGCAGCATTTATTCCATGCTGTAGATATCATAGTTCTGAAAGTACTACCACCACAGTGATTACTGGAGAGAGGAGTGCAGGTCAGGTGAGTGTTTACTGAGCATAAGGTATGAAAGAGTTCATACCATTTAAAAAGTGATTGAATGACAAGAGACTTCAAGAAAGAGTAGAATAGAATGGACAAGTTTCTAGTGTAAGAATTTCAAATAATTCTTACATTCATACCAGTGCAGTATATGAGAGTACACTAATGAGGCCTGCTACATAATCTGAAGTAAATTTGTCATTTATGTTAGTACCTGCTTGAGCTGAAGGCATGGCCCAGAATGTAATTTAGTGAAGGTGTTAGCAGCATACATTAAAGCAGAACTGCAAACGCAGGCTGAAAAATCATGTTTATTTCATCATGTCTTGAGGTTTCCTACATTTTAACAGCACTTTTGGACTCTATATTGCTGTTTTATATTTTAAATGCAATTCCAGTGTTTGCCCACATGGATTCTGGCATCTTATTTTTTAATCTACCTCTAGGTATCCCACAATGCAGTGTTTGGCTTTAAACTATTACATCATAGCACCTAAGCTTCTGTCAGTGCTCTGACTTCCCATGTGTTTTCACATATACCCTGTTTTGGTCAGACAGGTTTAATTACCATTTTTTGCTTTTCAATGACTACTTAAAAAACAAACAGGGATAATCACATAGAATAGTATTCTCTGTGCCTGTTAATTATTTTTCCTTCTAAAGAGCCCAGTTTAAATTTTTTTATTATGCCTGAGTTGTCCATACATAAATACATACATACAAATGTTTCAAACATGGGCATTAAAGCCCTTCTAGCTTGCCAATATACCAAAACACTTGTTCCCATAATAAATGTCCAGGCTGTTCTTAAAAAATATCTAAACTAGTACTTGCTTTAATGTAATTTGGTAATCTGTTCCAAGCATCAGCTACTCTGTCAGAGAACCAATTAGTACACTTCTCATTCCTATAGAATCTTCTACATAGGTTATCTGACAATGCTCTAGTACTTTTTGATAATCCCAAACATTCCCAGAGGTAGTTGTCCCTAAATGCCCTATATACCTGAATAAGATCTTCTCTTAAATGTCTGTAAGAGACACTGTACAAGTTCAGATATTTTAGTCTTTCATAATAACTTAGATTTTCACATCCATGGATGTCCTTAGTATATTTCAGCTGTACTGTTTCCAGTTTATTCCTGCTTGTTTTCCTGTAGGGTTTCCATATTGTTATTCCATACTCAAGTTTTGGTCTAATGTAACTAACAAACAATGACTTCATTATGTTTGATTTTCTAGACTTTATAAATCTTTTTATACAACCTATAGTTCTATAACTATCATTAGCCAACTGGTTGATATGATTAGAAAAGCTCATAACTGAATCTACCCATATACCCAGGTCCTTAAATGAGTCTACAGTTTCAATCACTGTGTGCTTTATTAAATATTCACCTTTCAGTTTATGTCTCCCAAATCTCATATGCTTAGTTTTTGATGTATTTATCAACATATTATTCTCCTGTGCCCAAATGGTCAATTTAGCCAAATTATTTTGCAGACATGCCTTATCTGTAACACATGTAATCATTTTACCCAATTTCAGATCATCAGCATTTAGACTGTAGAACACCTCAAATGAAAAACTAAGGTCTGAAAGATACAATCTAAGCAAGTAAGGGCCTAGTACAGAGCCCTGTGGTACACCTTGACTGTAACCAAGGATTTCACCTGTCCAGTTGCTGCGTGATACTTGCCATGTCCCATTTGTAAGCCATGCAGCTATCCATCTTATCAACAATACATCAATACCTAGTTGTACTAATTTATTGATCAGTGTTTTGTGCATGACCCTGTCAAATGCTGAAGTTAAATCAATATAAATCACATCACAGCACAATTTTTCATTCATAGCTGTTATTATATTGTTATAGAACATCATGTTACAGGTGGTAATAGATCTGTTTTCAACATATGCATGATGATGTATAGTTTCAAGTCCCAACCTATCCAGTTCTGACAATAACTTATCCAGTATTACCTTCTCCATTATTTTTCCACAACATGAAAGTAGACTTAAGGATCTATATGATTCTGGGTTTGTCCTACTCCCCTTTCCCTTAAAGACAGGTTTAATAAGTGCATGTATCCAATCTTGAGGAATCTCCCCATATTTATATGACCTAGTGAATAATAGATGTAATGGCAGTGTAAGTTCTTGTTAAGTGTTCTCAGGTCAATGTTAACTATTCCGTCTCCTTGCTGTGCTTTGTTTGGATCCAATTTGCACAGTTCTTTTTCAGTATAATCTAATTTGATTCCAGTATCAGGGGGTTAACTGGATGTCACTAGGACAACTTACCACCCCTTTTGTGGAGCCAAACTGTTTTGCATAAGATTTTGTAAATATAACTATAATCTGTTGTTTCTGAGAATAAATTTTAGAATCTGCACACAGTTTATTAATTTGTGTATCATTACTCCTTCCACATCTTTTGTATCTGTAAAAAGGTTTCCTATTATGCTCAATATCTTTATATAAATTTTCTTCAAAATTTTCTTGATCTTGTCTAATACTATGCTTAATCTGTTTATCCAGCTTGTTTATTTCAGTTTTCAAAGTTGTAGTTCGACCTCTCTTCCATTTCTTATATTTTTTGTCTCTCACCTTAATCAGGTATCTTGTATTTATGGAAATATACCCCCCTGATGTTGCGTGTCTAGATCCTGATGTTAAACATTTTTTTGACTTTTTACACTCAAACAATTTCTCTTTCAAAACTTTTCACATTCCATCTGCAGTTTTTCCACTGAACACCTCACTTCAGTTAGTTTTATATAGTAACTGTTCTGCTTCCCTATAATCTGTAATTAACCTTCTGTGCATTGGCTTAGATTTCAGTTTGGCAGAATTATCTAGCAACAAATTAGCCTTTATGACCCCATGATCACTGCACATCAATGGTGGTAAAACTTGACTTGAAGTTACAGTAATTTCTTTGGGAGCACAAACAATATCTAGTATATTCCATCCCCTGGTAGTTTTTTTTTACAGTCTGAAGCATTTGTTGTTCCTGAATATACTCTGTGAATAATTTCTTTACTAACGTTGTTGAATCAATATTATTACAGTCTGTTTCTGGTAAATTTAAGTCCCCAGCCAATATTATTCTTCCCTCCTGTGTTTCATGTAAGAAATGTATGAATTCTTCTAGGTCATCTGCACTTGACTTTGGTGGTCTGTACACTCCAACAATTGTTATATGTTCCAGGGTTGTCTTTATTGTCACAGTTACACAGTCTATAGTATTGGTGTTATCAATGAACATGTAATAATCACAAGTCTCATAGCTGTGTTTAATCCATATCATAACACCTCCACCTGATTTTTTTGTTAGAATGTCTGTTACAGTAAAAACATTTATATCCTGACAGAACTGATTTCCAGTCATTGTTCTTTAACCATGTTTCACAAACTATAACAACATCAATCTTGTGGGAATGTAGCAAATTTTCTAATAAAAAACTTTATTATTAATGCTCCTAGCATTAACAACCATCAGAGATGCATCAAATGTTGCTATCTGTGAACTGTTACATTTTTGACCTGGCAAAAATCCTGGCTAGTGTTTGTCAAATATTGCAAAATATCTGCTGCAAAAATTCTCTTCCATGATCTAGACAAATGCACACCATCCTGTCTGAACACGTGTGTGCCCAAAAGAAGGCTTGGATGCTCTACACATTTCCATTTTTTAAAACGGGACATTTTTTTCCATGTAGGTGTTTATCCAAAAAATCTTTTCATTCACAGTGACCTGACTATCCTTTCTATAGGTGATTTGTGAAAAATATGTCTTGACACCAGTACAAGCTATACTATCTAGGAGGGCTGTCAGTTCCTGACTAACAGTCAGAGAATCTTTGTTGTTGACATCATTTGTACCAACATGAATAAAAACATATCCATATTTCCTTACATTAAGGCATTCCAAGGCTTGTTTCACATCTTCTATTTCTGCTCCTGGCAAGCATAACACTACTCGATGTTCATTATCATCTCTGCAAATACATGTATCAGTTCCTCTAATAACTGAATCTCCAATTACAAGAATATCTTTGCTGACCATCTCTGAATAATCTTCAGCTTCTAATACACTCATTTCTGCTCTATCAGTTATTACAAAGGATAGATCTTCATCACCATTAGTCTTATTAATCCCACTGTTTTCATTGCGTATTAAATTCTCATCCAGCTGGCACTGTAAATCCACAGCTTGAGCCATGTAGTCAACGTCTATCTTTCTCTTCTTTTTTCTTACAGTAATGTTCTTCAATCCTTCCACATTCAGGTTTGATTTCTTTCTTTTCACCTTCCCCTTGCCTCTTTTTTTCTACATTTTCCATTGGTAAGGTGATGCCTTTTTCTGTAGACTGAGGGTTTTCTGATAGACAGATATCTTCATCCCCTGTCACCAGTGTGTTACATAGCAAAGCAGAATCCTTTTTGCTACGTATTCTCTTTCCTTTACAGTCATTAGTCAGTTTCTTTTTCTTCCTTGTTATTTGTTGTGAACTTCTTCCTTTCTTTCTTTTTTGTTTCCTTCTAAACAAACCGAATCCTCAGATTGCTGAGTACTTGCATCCACAATTCCATAGTTCTCAGGGGCCTCATCATGTTTCATAGGGGTTGAACGTTCTTTTCAGAAAACAGATGCATCATTTCCTAAATGTGTTCTGTTTGTTCTATGCCTAACATTATTTAGTTCATCAGTCCAGTCATTAATATATGATACAACAGTTCTCCAAGCCATGCCAAATTGCACAAGTACATTCATCATCATTAAGTCTAGATTTACTTCTAACAATGGTAAGCAAATCATCCAACTTTTGACACGAGGAACAAAGATCATTAGTGTTATCAGCTGTTACCTTTAAATATGCATAACATGTATTGCACTGTACAAGATACTTTTGCATTAGCAAATCGTTAATTGCATACTCTTTTAAGGAATCCATATTCAGCTTTAAATTAATAAAATATTGCAAAGGAAAAAGAATTACACAAAGTCAGTAGCAAAGAATTTGAAGGAACTTAAATCAACTTCTATGACAAAAATTATGCCAGCAATATCCAACTAGTCCTTAAACTCATCTTCCATCCCCCTAAACACCTCCCCTTCATATCTGTCAAAGTGGCAAAGGTAAATTGAGCTGTTTGCTGCTGTGATTGAAACCACACAGCAGGAGACAAAGTTCAGGTACTGTTGCCTCATACTATCCACTGTTGTTGCCAAACAATGTGTTACCAATTAGTAGGTAGTAAGGATTAATATAAGTGTCCCACTCTAAGTAGCAGGATAGTACAAGGCTTATTCCTGCTTTGGCTTTTCCCATAAGGGGTCACCACAGCGGAATAACAGTCTGCAGAATGATTGGCAGAGGAGTTCTACATTGTTGAGCTGCCAACCCAGCAGCCACCCTTCCACAGAAGGCACACACACTCACTCACAACTAGGGCCAATTTTATGGTACCCAATCCACGTGCAGCATGTCTTTAGGATGTAGGTTGAAACTGGAGTACCCAGAGGAAACCCACATGACCTCACGGAAGACATACATACTCCACACAGAAGGCACCCCAGCCGAGAATTGAACTGGAGAACCTCTTGCTGTCAGGCGGCAATGCTAACCACTGCACCACTGTGCCTGTCCAGGTGGATAGCGGATAGTACAAGGCAAGAGCACATAAACCTTGTCTCCTGCTGTGAGCTATCAATCACATGCAGAATGTCTTGAAAAGACTTATACCTTTACATTGTTGTACCAGCTGAGTCAAGGGAAGACCCCGAGTGCTTAAAACATAAATGTAGAGAAATGTGTAACCTCCAGACAAACATTACAATGGAGAGGCACTTATTTTATATAAGGGATCAAAAGTCTGGTGAAACTTTTGCAGCATAAATAACTGACTTGAAAAATAAGGCTAAAATGTGCAGATTTAGTGATTTAAGGGATGAGTTGATAAAGGACAGACTTGTATGTGGTGTGTGGTATTAAAGATTATGTTGTGAGAAAGATGTTGCTTCATGACAGTGATTTAACTCTGAATAAGGCCATTGAGATTTGTCAGATATATGAGCTCACAGAAAAGCACACAAATACGCTTACAAATGAGAAAGGCACGTTTCCAGTAACCTCTAAAGCTCACGTTGATAGCATGCAGCATGTGGTTAAAAGAAACAGGCCCAAGCACATGGCAACAACTGTAGCCCCTGCAACACTCACAGGTAAACCCCAGAGCTTTCTAGCAAGTTCCAGAGTTCACACAGCCTCAATGAAGCATTGGAGTGAGTTAGCAAACTCAAAGTAAGGGCCAACACCCAATTTCATTGCCAACTGTCATAATTGTGGTAGCTGATATGAATCTAAAAGAGAGAAATGGTTAGCGTTTGGTCAACAATGCCACAAATGTATTAAACTGAATAATTTCAAAAGGTTTTGTAAATCAAAAACTGCACATTCTTTTAATAAAAGGGAACATTTTATGAAAGGAGTTGATCAATTAGAAAGCTCCAACCGTACTTTTCATGTTGCTGGTATATCAGTGCTTAGTGAAACAGTCAATATAGTAGATTTATGGGAGAAGAATGAAGTATTTTATATTATTTGGATAAATGGCAAACCCATAGAGGTCAAAGCTGATAATGACTCAAAGTGCAATGTTATATCTGCAGAAACATTTGCTACAGTATGTGCTGGAGAAAGTCTTGATTTGGCAAAGAGTGTGAAGCTTGTTGCTTATGGTGGTGAAGAGATTCAAAAGGAAGGCTCAGTAATGCTTTCATGTCACTCTGCTGGGAGGAGCCATGACTTATTATTTTATGTGGTCAAGAGGCACTTTCAGTCATTGTTAGGACTCAGACAGTTTAAAAATGGGACTGCTTTATTTTAACAAGTAAGTCCACTGTTCTAAATTTGCCCAGTCTATTTTTTCTACCTATGCTGATCTTTTCAAAGACAAACTAGGCAAGCTTCCTGTTGTGTACTCCATGAAGTTAGACCCAGATGTCACCCCAGTTATCAGGCAAGCCTGAAAAGTTCCATTAACTATGCAGACTAGAGTCAAAGCTGAACTAGACAAAATGATGCGACAAGGTGTGATTTGTCCAGTAGATTTACCGACTGAGTGGGTATCTTCCATTGTGGTAGCTCATAAGAAAAGCTCAGATGACATCAGAATTTGTATTGATCAGTGAGATTTGAACAAGACATTGAAAAGACCTCATAATACAATGCATACAGTTGAAGAAGTCACTGCTCTGATGCCAAATGCCACTGTTTTTTGTCTTAGATGCAAATAGTTAATTTTGACAAACTTTGATTGACAAGAAATCCTCATTGTTAACCACTTTCAGTGCTCCATTTGGAAGGTACAGATTTCTGAGAATGCCATTTGGGATAAATTCTGCAAGTTAAGTCTTTCAACGTACAATGGAGCAAATTTCTTCTGGGTATCCTTGTGCTGTTATAGTTGACGACATACTAGTATGGAGGTAATGGTGAAGCAGAGCATGAGAGAAACCTCAGGAAAGTTCTGAAAAGGGTACATCAAGTGAATCTTATGCTAAATCCACAGAAATGCTAATTCAGGCTATGAGAAGTCACTTATGTTAGTCATTTATTTACCAGTTCAGGCTTATGATCAGACCCTTCTAAGCAAGCAGCCATTCTTGAGATGTCAGCTCCAGAGAAAGTTCAAGTCCTGCAAAATTTTATTGGCATGGTTAACTACCTAGGCAAGTTCATTCCAGACTTGAATCAAATATCAGCACCACACAGAGATCTAACACATAAATATGTATCTTGGTCTTGGTTAGAACAACACCAGAGAGCATTTGATGTCCTGAAACAGAGAATTGCCAGTCCACCTACTCTCAGATACTATGACAGCCACAAGCCAGTTACTCTTTCATGTGATGCTTCGAAATTTGGTATTGGTGCAGTCATTCTACAAGAGAATCAAACTATTGCTTATACATCCAGAAGTCTTCCCCAAGCTGAAATGCTCAGATAGAGAAAGAGCTTTTGGCAGTTGTGTTTGCATGTTCAAAGTTCCATGATTATGTTTATGGTAGATCTAGCCATACCAAAACAGACCACGAACCTCTAGTCACTATTTTGAGAAAGGCTATGCATATAGCTCCAGCCAGATTGCAATGCATGATGCTGAGATTGCAAAAGTATCATGTCAATATTGTCTACAAGAAAGGTAAACTTCTTTATCTTGCTGATATCTTATCCAGATTGCCCATATTAACCACCGCCCAGCATGAGAATGACAAATTTGATTTTGAAGTCATGGAGATGAGAAATTTTTTTTCTACGCATCTTGATGAGTTCAGATATCATACAGCTACAGATCCAGTTTTACAAAAGCTCAACCACTTCCTCAAAGAAGGATGGCCATTAAAGCAACCTAGTGTATCTCCAGAAGTGCAACCTTATTTTCCATACAGAGATGAGATTTTGTTAGGCAATGGTATTGTCATGAAAGGTCCAATGGTTATTGTTTCAAAATCTTTGCAACATGAGTACATTGCTATTTTACATCAAGGTCACACAGGAGTGGGACTTGTAGCCCAGAGTATCCACAGTCAAATGCTTTGGTGGAACGTGCAGTTCAAAGTGCAAAGCAATTACTAGAGAAGTTGAAATAAGACAATAGTGATGTTTTCCTGACTCTCATAAGTCTTAGAAACAGTCCTCATGGTAAACATCTTGGTTCATCTTCTCAGAGACTTCTGTCAAGACAAACCAGAACCACATTACCAATCAGCAGTCAATTATTGGTTCCAAGTGTCAAGATCAACAGGTCAGTGAAAACTAATCTGTTAAAGAAGCATTTAATCCAGAGCTCCTATTACAATAAGACCAGCAAACTGCTTAACCCATTATGAGAGGGAGAAGTAGCAGGTTCATAGGTGTGTACTAGGCTAATGGCCCTGGAGCCTTTACAAGCCTAACCCATAGAATTACCCTGGCATCGTGCCACTGACCTTAGTTCCTAGTGCCTCTGTTGAGTAGAGCCACTGGAGTGATCCCCGCAGTGAATTTTCTATTTCCCATCCACTCATCAAGATTTCTCTTGAAGAGGGCCAGTGAGGTGCTCTACTTGACATATATGGGAAGTCTATTCCATAGCATGGGCAGTCTCTAGGTTATGAACCTGTCCCTCCAGCATGTTCTGTTGACTGTAGTAATGAGGTTGAGGTCTCTGGAGCGTGTGTTGTGGAGGGATTGGGATTTCATCAGATGTAGCATTTTTAACAGAGCTGGGTCAGACATGGCTTTGTAAGTCAAGCAGAGATCGCCTCTAAGTAGGCGATATGAGACAGAGAATAGTTGGAGTTTTTTGAGTCTGTCCATATAGGACACATGTTTAAGGCCTAGGATCCTCTTTGTGAGGTACTTTTGTGGCCTCTCCAGTTGTTGCAGGTGTCTAGTGAGGTAGATGTCAAATGGGGCATTGTACTCGATGACTGGCCTAATGAGGGAAGAGTAGAGGGAGACTATGTCCTCTTTCTTCCTGGATGCAAAACCCTTAGTAATGAGATGTGCCACATAGAAGGACTTTTTGACCACAGTGGCAACGTTGTGGTCAAAAGAGATGTTGCTGTCAACCTGTGTTCCCAGATCTCTTATACCGCCTTCTGTGTTCAGTGGACTGCCATCGATGTGGTAATTCAAGGGAACCAGGTTTTTCCCAAAGGGGATGACTACACATTTTTGGCATTGAGATTAAGGCCATGGTTCTGACACCAGCCGTTGGTGTCATTGAGGCCTTTCTGTAGGATGTCAACATCACTTAGGGAGTTAATAATAGCTCCCAGCTTGCAATCATCTGTGAACTTTATCAGCCAGAGTCCCTTCATTTTGGCCTTGACTTCAGAGAAGTAGATATCAAATAGGAGAGGACCCAGGGCCAAACCCTGTGGGACTCTATTTGTAACTGGTCAGCAGTCTGACTTGGAGTCAGCTACTTTCACACTGTGGGTTCTATCTTTGAGCTAGTTTGCAACCCACCTAGTGATATAGGGGTTGATGCCTAGCTTAGTGAGTTTTTCTATGATTTCTGAGTGGGGAATGGTATCAAAGGCCTTGGCCAGATCAAGGTAGGCTGTATGAACCACCTTGACTTCATCCACAGTTGGGGTGACTGACTCAAAATAAGTTGACCAAGTTGAGCAGGCATGATCTACCCTTCACAAAACCAAACTGTGTAGGATCCAGAGTTTGGAGATTCCCTATATCCTTGTTGATTAGGTCCATGATGATGCATTCCACAACTTCGCATATTAGACTCAACAGGCTAATTGGGCAATAATTCCCGGGATCTGTAGCCGCTCCTCCTTTGTGGAGAGGGATGGCTGTAGCAGTGCACCATTTGGTAGGGACAAAGCCTGAGGTGAGGTTGTGATTGAACAGGGCACACAGGTGAGGTACCAGTTCACTCTGTAGTTCATGTAGAACACAGCCAGGGATATTGTCAGGTCCCATAGAAGCTGTATTGTTGGCCTTGGACAGTACTGTTTTAACCTGTGCAGCAGTATTACTGGGTGCCTGGCAATATACTGGTATAGTAAGGATGCAAATGTCCAGAGGTTATGATTGGATTGGAGTCATGAAGAACATTTGCCCAGAGCTGAGATCAGACATTGTGGAATACAACGAGTTCCCCTCAGGTGGAATCGGAAACATTTTATACCGGTATCCAAGCCTATACCACAGCATGTAGCCTGTGAGAAAGACTCTTTGTCTCAGAGTGAGTTGTCCAGTTTTCCAGTTCCAGAAGACTTTCCAGAGAATATTCCCATTTCTGTGATGAATCCTGAAGTTCCTGATATGAGTTGTTCACCAAAGACTGTCCCTGTTGCTCAATCCAGTTCTGATTGTTATGTTACAAGATCCGGTCGCATCTCCAGACGATGTTATAGATATATGGCAACTTGGACATGAACACTGTGTTTGTTTCTAAATGTGTATATTGATGCATGTTTAACTGCAATGTTATTTTGATAATGGCAATCATTTTTTAACAGGAAGGATGTAGCTCAATGTGTGTATGTCTCTTTAAGAAGCTATCCAAAGGCTTGCACAAGTGTATAAATACTGAGCATGTGCAAGTCTGACTGCCATTTTGTAGTAAGCTGATGAGATGTATGCATGTATGTATGCAAGGACTGTCTGCCAATCAGTTTGTTTATGTTTAATGATGCTGCCATCCATCCTGATGTGTCTCTAAGTAATAAAGCATCTTAAATGAACTGCCCTGCCTGCTTCGTCTTCTGCGTATAGAGGGACGAGCCAGAAAATGGATGTGCTTAAAACAATATTTTGTGCAGAATGACAGCTATACCTTGCCTTTTATAAAAAGGAAATATATGCACAAATGTGGATGTTACAAACAGTGTAAGTATATTTTACAATATTATACAATGCCCTTCTGCTTGTCTAAAACACTTTAAGAAGTTCTATTGTGTTAAAGCTTTTTATAATTTTTTATTTATATTGTTTGCATACTCTGGCTGTGAAGTTTTTATATTAGAAAATTGAATTATAGCATTGATGAGCATACAAATTATATAAAAACAGAGAAACAAACTGTGCATTATATAAACATATTTGTTTTTATATTTTCTATATTAAATAATGTTGAAGGAAATAAGGTGATATTTTAACATATTTTTGGAGCATTATTAGCACTGTATGGTTGGTTTTAATATAGTTAAACCAGTGATTGTATTGTACATCTTGTTTTGAAGGCATCTCTCAGACTTTTATAGAGACAAAGGTGCTAAAATTTAAATAAATAATTTAGTAATCCATTCTGAATTTTTTTTTGCATTGTTTCACTTACTCCCTGACCTAGCTGTGAGTTTTCTTTTATGCAAAGGTCTTAAATAGTTAAAGTTATTTTCTTTCTGTAATAAGACTTTTCCTTTGGAGAAATAGTCAGAGACAAAAGCATTTGTCAAATTGCTGTGCTCACAATCATTTCCAGAAAATGCTATAACCGGGATTCACAAAAATATCACTGCTGGGCAATGCCACATTGTTCAACAGCATGTTGTTGATGTTCTGTGATTCAGAGACATGATAAGGCCACAGTGAGCAACATCTTATTAATATTGTCTCTGAATCTAAGATAATGGCAGTTAGACTTAACTATGCTATGGTACACACACACACACACACACACACACACACACACACACACACACACACACACACACACACACATGCATGCAAGCACACACACACACCACACCTGGGAAAGGCAGGTATAAATTCACCTGCTGTGCCCCCTTCTGCCCAGACTATAAGGTAGTTGTCACTGACACCAGGCATTAAAAGGCCAGCTACTTTACAGCTCTTACAAGGGTACCCAATTATACTGAGTGAAATTAATATTAATACAAATGGTGCTTTCACTAACCACAAGGTTTTCGAGAGTGGCCAGAGTTATCATCAAATAAATACATGCAAATACTTTCAAAGCTTAAATATTTTCAAAGTACCAGCCACAATGAAATGTTTAAATATATTTAATAATAATAAATAATAAAAGAACATGAAAATACTAAATATCTATTTGCAGTTAACACCTGAGTTTCAGCACAGGAAATATTAAAATAACACAGATGAATAGATTCACACAGATAGAGAAGAACAGTACTTAACTAATCTCACTATATTTTCCTGATCAATCTAAAGAATACCATTTCCTAGTTAAATTACTTACTACAGCAAGGCAAGATGAAGTAGGTGAGAGCTCCTTTTCTATGTCAGGTTACAAAAACAGACTGCCCAATCTGACTGACAAACTTCTCAATGCAAAAAAAAATCTTGACCAATGTGTATGACGTGTGGGATACATAATATTGTAGAAACATATGCGGCATTTATGCTGTGAAGGACAAGCTAGCATTTGTGAAGTTCTCAGGCTGATTACTCACACCTTCTCTGAGATTTTTATGTGACCTCCCCAATGGCATCAATCTTGACCGAGTGCTGAAGTTATCCCTAGAATCTTTTTTTTTTTTTAAAGCAATGTGAATTTAGCCTGTGTCCTTCAGCTAACAGTGCAACAAATATCCCATGAGCAAAGTAAAGTAGTTGCAAACTGTCAGGCTAAAATGTCTCGCATGCAAGCAGAACTCTATTTTTTTGACAAAAAAAGTAATTGTGTTTTCTCTTTCATTCTTGGAACCTGAAACCCTTTCAGCTGGGCAGTTTGCAACAATTTCTTTAATTTTTTTCTCAAGAGGTATAACATTTTCACACTGCTCATGTAAAATTGAATTATCAAAAGCAACTGTACCTCTCAACTGTCCCCGATTTTGCAGACTGCACCTGACTTTGTATCAGTGTTGGGCCTGCCCTCACAATATGTTTAATTTCCTGGCAAATCATGGAGTATTACATTCAGTAATGCCATACATTAGAGCATCGTATTTCTCATTCGCACAATAGATATTGATACAAGGCCAGCTGTTCTACTAATGTTCCAAGACAATTAAAGCAATATTTAAACATAACTTTAAAATGAAGAAAGGAACAATTATTTGGTACAGCCAAAATTTTCAATACATGCTTTTTCTTTAATATTGTAGCAAAACAGTGACAGTAATAACTACTGCCTTGGGTTTATTCCAAGCAAAGTAAGTCGATTAGACAGGAAGCTACCATGATCAGAATCAAGCAAGGAAGTATCTATTTCCCTACAGAACTAAAACAATCATGGGAAAGGTCAAAACGGATCATACTTAAAGAACTGAAGGTGGGGGAGTGGTGTGCATGATGACATCACACTGTGGGTGGTATTATGTGGCCAGAGTAAGAGAGTGGGATGCTCTAGAAGCAAAAACTGAATTTGCAGAAAAATAAAGCAGAAAAGTGAAGATTCAGTAACATGGATCTACTTTATACCACTTAAACTATGCACTGGTTCTGGAAAAAAATAGTGTTCTGTAAAAGCAATCACTGAACACTATGGAGGGAGCACAGTGGGAAGTACACATGGTATGCAACTAAGTATTTTATTTATTGAATTTGAATGCATTCAAGGTGTTTATTTAAGTTGTTTTTATACTGTTTTATGGTCTGAAGAAGCAGACATAGTAAAAGCACTTACCATCTTTTTGTGACATCAGATTGTTTTGTGGAAGTTATTAAATTAATTTATTTGACCTTTGCTGAGACACAATGTTTTTTGGAGTGTTTCTACTGTTTTGTGATTTTATACCACTGTGCTACCTCCATAGTGTTCTCTGTTTGCTTTTGTCAATATTTTATTTATTTACCAGAGGTAGACAAGGCAGAGGGATTGGAATTGAGTTTGGAGTTGGATTTTAACCCAGAATGAATGGGTTGAGTAGAGAGAAGAGTCAGGTAAATAAATGACTGTGTTTGGATAAGAATCCGTTGTTGTTGCTGAATGCTGAAGCTGATGAAACCCACATAGATGCTGCAGGTATAGACACTGAAATATTTTTTACTGAATTTAAGAGGTTAGACAATGATCTGTGTGAGTTTAAATGATTATAGAGGCAACATCATCATTTTGAGGACTATTTTCATTATACAATCATACCTCGAGGCTTGCGGGTATTAACGATGACTACGAATGGGACCACCCAATTTGAGCTGCTTAGACAATGGCAGAAACTTAATTTAGAAACTAGTTTTGGCTACCTAAAGTTGTTGATGGAATATTTTAAAACAGTAGAGACATCATTAGCTCAGAGAATTAAAGAGCTACTGCAGCGACTAGTTGATTAATTTTCTGCAGGTTTAGTGTCAACAAGTCTGAATGATGTAGCCAATGAAATGTTGATATATGAGGTACTTCTGCAGCAACTAAAAATGAGGAAAATTGAAAGAGACTTGACCGATTTTAGAAGTGGTCATGTTTTTCTTGGCCAAAGGTTAAAACTCGTACTTCTGGCCAAGGAGTGGTAGGCAAACAATTCATTAGAGGTTGAGCTGAGAGTTCCAGCCAGTCGAGTGAAGTGGGAGTCCAGCATTCAGGGAACAAGTGATTGGGAGAGATGTCTAAGAATGCTAACCAATCACATATACCTGGTGCTCAATATACAAGTACTTACCCCAAATCCATAAGAATATGACTAACCCTCCATTCAGACCCATTGTGTCTGGATGGGGTGGGTCACTGAGCCTATGTTGATTTATGTGGAGAAATGCTTGAGGCCAGTGATTAGTGAAATAGAGAATGTCCTAATAGACACTATATGTCTGCCTGATTTATTCTCATGTCTTGATAAGAAACCCCTGAGAGATATAGACGTATTTATTACTATGGATATCTATTCACTCTTTACAATGATTCCCAGCAAGGCAGTGGTCAAAATGACCAGGAAATGTTTATCAATCAACAGTAGGTATGATACGAAGCATATTGATTTGATTTGTCTATTTGTAAAACTATTTTGGAAAACAACCTGTTTGTGTTCAACAACGGGTATTATAAACAGTGCACAGGAGTAGCCATGGGGATACCTTGAACAAATAGGTATGTTAACAGTGTTTTAGCACAGCAGGAAAGTGATTCTATGTTTAAAGTGATTATGCTCCTCACATCAAGTTTAATATGAGGTTTTTGGATCATGTTTTCCTCCTATGGAGGGGTACCCATGATCTGTTAAATGAGGTTGTTGAATATCTACATAGCACCAATAGCTATTTGTGCTTTATGACTAAAGTGTCTTCCACTGCTCTGAGCTTCTTAGATGTTAAACTTGAGAGAGGGCAGAGTAACCAAATAATTACCAGTAGGCATAGGAAAGATACCTATAGGAACCGTACCCTGCATAGGAGTACTTATCATCCCCAGTATGTGTTCAATAACATAATTAGGGAACAAGGCATGAGGTGTTCAGGGTTAAATAACAACACTGCCAAGTCTGAATCAGAGATGGAAATTATGAAGGATGTATTAAAAAAGAGAAGTTATAGAGATTGTGAGATTAGTATAGAGTTAAATAAGCTGAAAAGTTTGAGAGAGAGATTAGCTACACCTTACTTTTCAGACATTGGGAGTATGGACAGGAAGAAAAGGCAGGATGGGAGGTACACAATAGGTGCTGCAGTATGCCTGTATTACTCCAGTAATGCTAAGTCCATTGGTCAGACTTTGGGAGTATGGAAAGGAAGAAAGTGCAGGATGGGAAGTATGCGCCAGGTGCTGCAGTATGCCTGTATTACTCCAGTAATGCTAAGTCCATTGTTCAGACTTTGGGAGTATGGAAAGGAAGAAAGGGCAGGATGAGAGGTATGCACCAGGTGCTGCAATATGCCTGTATTACTCCAGCAATGCTAAGTCCATTGTTCAGACTTTGGGAGTATGGAAAGGAAGAAAGGGCAGGATGGGAAGTATGCGCCAGGTGTTGCAATATGCCTGTATTACTCCAGTTATGCTAGGTCCAGTTGTCAGACATTGCGAGTATGAAAGGAAGAAAGGGCAGGATGGGAGGTATGCACCAGGTGCTGCAGTATGCCTGTATTACTCCAGTTATGCTAAGTCCATTGGTCAGACATTGGGAGTATGGAAAGGAAGAAAGGGCAGGATGGGAAGTATGCGCTGGGTGCTGCAGTATGCCTGTATTACTCCAGTTATGCTAAGTCCATTGGTCAGACATTGGGAGTATGGAAAGGAAGAAAGTGCAGGATGGGAAGTATGCGCCAGGTGCTGCAGTATGCCTGTATTACTCCAGTAATGCTAAGTCCATTGTTCAGACTTTGGGAGTATGGAAAGGAAGAAAGGGCAGGATGAGAGGTATGCACCAGGTGCTGCAATATGCCTGTATTACTCCAGCAATGCTAAGTCCATTGTTCAGACTTTGGGAGTATGGAAAGGAAGAAAGGGCAGGATGGGAAGTATGCGCCAGGTGTTGCAATATGCCTGTATTACTCCAGTTATGCTAGGTCCAGTTGTCAGACATTGCGAGTATGAAAGGAAGAAAGGGCAGGATGGGAGGTATGCACCAGGTGCTGCAGTATGCCTGTATTACTCCAGTAATGCTAAGTCCATTGGTCAGACATTGGGAGTATGGAAAGGAAGAAAGGGCAGGATGGGAAGTATGCGCTGGGTGCTGCAGTATGCCTGTATTACTCCAGTTATGCTAAGTCCATTGGTCAGACATTGGGAGTATGGAAAGGAAGAAAGGGCAGGATGGGAAGTATGCGCCAGGTGCTGTAGTATGCCTGTATTACTCCAGTTATGCTAGGTCCACTTGTCGGACATTGCGAGTATGAAAGGAAGAAAGGGCAGGATGGGAGGTATGCACCAGGTGCTGCAGTATGCCTGTATTACTCCAGTTATGCTAAGTCCATTGGTCAGACATTGGGAGTATGGAAAGGAAGAAAGGGCAGGATGGGAAGCATGCACCAGGTGCTGCAGTATGCCTGTATTACTCCAGTAATGCTAAGTCCATTGTTCAGACTTTGGGAGTATGGAAAGGAAGAAAGGGCAGGATGGGAGGTATCCAGGTGCTGCAGTATGCCTGTATTACTCTAGTAATGCTAAGTCCCTTTGTGAGATCATTAGAAGGAACCGGCATGTTTTACAGTCAGATAACGATCTACACTGTTTAACAGGTACTGAACTGAGTTTCACCTTTAAAAATAAAAAAATTCTCAAGCGCTTGTGTTATGGGCCAACTAAATGCCCCGATCCTAATTTGATGGTGGGGACCACTCCATGTGGAAGCTGTAATCTGTGTGTGTGTGTGTGTGTGTGTGTGTGTGGGTGTGTGTGTGTGTGTATGTATATATATATATAGATATATATATATATATATATATATATATATATATGTACATACATATTAAGAACAGCACTAGGTTTAACCATCTCTCCACAGGCAGAGTATATAAATTTAAGGTTGTAGCTAATTGTCAGACCAAGAATTTAGTATATTTAGCCCAGTGCAATATCTACCAAAGCTTTTATGTTAGCAAGACAAATAGGATGTTGATGGAAAGGATGAGGAAGCATGTTAGATGCATTAGGCAGATGATAAGAACCCATTAGCTAAATATATCATAAATACCAGCCGTGAACATAATTTTAGTTTTATAGTTTTTGAGACCATGCATGTAGGTATGAGGCTAGGTGACATTCCCAACAAAACAGAAACAAGGGAATTATATCAGATCTTGCAGCTGTGGGCAGATAAATGCAAAGGGCTGAATGGTAAAGTTTCTTTAGGACAAGCCCTCAAAGTTAGAGGGCTGTTCAGGTGAAAGGTATTATGTTTTAAGTGGAAAGTACACATGGTTTGTAACTAAGTATTTTATTGGTTGAATTTGAATGTGTTCAGAGTATTTATTTAATTTGCTTTTATACTGTTTTATGGTTTGAAGAAGCTGACGTAGTGAAAGTGTTTACTGGCTTTTTGTGACATCAGCTTGTTTTGTGGAAGTAATACAATTAATTGATTTTACCTCTGCTGAGACACGATGGTTTTTTGGTGTGTTTCTAGTGTATGGTAAACTGCCTCTTTGACACTCTCTCTTTAAATAAATGACTGTAGCTGATGCAGTTTTCTCTCACTGAAGCTGTACTTTTGCTTAGTGTGAAGCCTAAAGTTAGTAATTAAACTGCTGAGTTACGTTGTTGCTTTTGTCTGCTTTATTATGTACTTTTATTATTATGCTTAACATGTTATGTCTTTGTTTTCTCAGTCAAGACTGGTTACAGAAAAACAATCCTTTTGTCCAGCTATCCATTAAGTGATTGAAGTCTGCATAATGTATAGTGTTTCTGTTTGATGTTAAACTATTTCACTTATTTTTGTTTTTCTACTATTTTTATTGTAGTATTTGTTTACTTGGTATTACTAAATTCAAAGAACTTTCTGCAATAAAAAAATGAAGAAAAAAAAGATAAAAGTTGCCTGTACTACCAACCCACCCACATTGTAATCAGTGTGTAAATAAATAAAAACAGATGAAAGAGGAGCACATTCATTACTAGGACAGAAGAGATGAAATGATTAAAGGTTTGGCTTGAGAAGTTTAGCTTTTTTTCATATAATCAAAATCCCTTAATATATCCAATTGAATTATCATCTGAGTCAGAATTTGCTGATGAATTGTTAATCAGTCAGAACACTAAAATTTAAAAAAAAGTGCTTAAAGGGGAAAATATTCACTTTCAGGTATAAAATAAGATTTCTGAATGCTTAAGACAACATTGCCCCTTTAAATGTAGGTGGTCATTTACTGACAAGTTCTACTTCCTGTGCTCTTAAAATGAAACTAGGAAAAAAAAGCCCATTGTTGTGTCTGAATGTAGGTTGTGAGTTTAATGCTGTAGTTTATTCATTTCTCTAGATCTGTGTTAACTCTGTGCTGTAGATACCAGTTCTACAGGGCCTAAACTGACAGAGTTTGAAATAATGCAGCAAAGCCTTCTTTTCCTAAATTTAGACAGGATCTTCCCAGCAAAAAGACCTGAGCAAATTGAATGCTGACGCATGCACTTTTAAGATCTCAGGGTTTGAAGTTGGAGCACATAGGACAGGAAACGGACTTCAGACAGAAAGAAGAGATGCAGAATCGGTGTGCTATAAATGCGAGAACAGAGCAGTGCTGTGGTGAGCACAGAAAGAGACTGGAGTTGTTTTGCCAGGAGGATGAGGCATTTATGTGTGTCCTTTGTGTTCCCAGACATTCCAGACACAGTTTTCTGTTCCTGCATGAAGCACTCCATGTGTATAAGGTAAGGGGCACTTCATGATGTAACAGTTTCACTGATTGGGATGCAGGCTGGAATTGTAACCTTTCTTCCTGTTTTTCAGGCTAAGACGTGTATGTTTCATAGTTATTTTTTTTTTGTTAATGAGTAGCGGATGCTTACATAAAGTTCTGTATTTTCAGACACAGTCTTGTAGTTTAGAGAATGTGTGCTATTAACTTCTGTCAATTGTGTTTTCAGGTGATGAGAAAAACTTTTGGTGTGAGTACAGTAGCTGTTCCCAGTGCAGATGTTTGCTGTTAGGTTAGTTTAAGTGTAACATTGGTTAGGTAGTGAGAAAAGGTCAGGGGTTCTTATTGGTGCAAAAGTTTCAGTGGGTCCTTTTCTGTAACCATTTGATGTCAGGACCCCCTAGAGTGAGTCCTGTAAAACAGAGACTTAATGGCCAAAAGATCAGACTTCTATATACAAAGTCTGAGATACCATTTCTCTGAGTATTCCTTTTTTTTCCAAGGTCTGGCAGTTTTGGAGTTGGTATATATGTCTGGGGGTGTGGGGAGCTTGCCCCTCACATGGGGAATGCAAGAGGGGCTTGCCCCCTTGAAAAAGAAGTTTAAAAGAGAAGAGCAATTTTTGGGATTCGCTTCTCTCCTGTATTTTCAGTCTTTTTTTGGCTTGTTTGCACTCGGCATTTTGAGAGGGTGACATTTCAGCAGGGGGCCCATTCTGATTCAAGACAACATGGATTCCCAACAGCAGTATCTTGCCAGACAAATATAAAGTTATTCTACTGAATAATCCTAGCTTTAGAATAGAAAGGCGCTGTGCCATGCTTGAACATGCCGGGGTGGGAAGAAGAGAGGCAGCCACCCTGGGCACAAGGTGTTGTAGGGTAACAGTCAGTACAGTAGTGACATTCATATCCATGCTGGAGAGATGCAGCAACCCCAGTCACAAGGTGTTTTGGGGTAACAGTCAATACAGTACTGACATTCATTTCCATGCTGGCATTTCTGAGATAAAGATGACACACTTTGTATTCGCTGTACATAGTTATGCTAGTTGTAGGTATAGTTATTTCATAGGTTCATAGGTTCATACTAGGCTATCTGCCCTGGGGCAATTATAAGCCTAGCCCGATTCTGTATGGCTTACGCCACCCCTTGATTTGAGTATACTGTGCCCTTTTTAAGGTTTAGTTTACTGTGCCTCTGTCTAATAGTGACACGGGAGTAATCCCTGGGACAAACCTACGATCCCCCATCCACTTATCGAGATTCTTCTTGAAGAGATTCAGCGAAGTGCTCTGCCTCACATGAACTGGAATTCTATTCCAGAGCGAAGGGAGCCTCTGGGTTATGAACCTGTCCCTCCAGCAAGTTCTATTTATTTCTGTGCTGAGGTTCAAGTCCCTCGAGCGTGTGGCTCTAAGGGATTTAGATTTACTGAGGTGGAGCATGTCCATTAATTCTGGATTTGACATAGCTTTGTATGTCAGGCATAGATCGCCTCGAAGTAGGCGGTATGCAACTGAGTAGAGCTGGAGTTTTTTTAACCGAGCAGCATATGGCATCTGTTTGAGACCCTTGATCCTTTTGGTGAGATACTTTTGGGGTCTTTCTAATTGCTGTAGGTGTCGGGTAAGGTACATCCCAAAAGGGGCATTGTATTCTATGATGGGCCTGATGAGGAATGAATAAAGGGGCACGATTACCTCTCTTGATCTAGATGTGAAACCCTTTGTGATGAGGTGGGCTATGTAGAAGGTCTTTCTAACCACTTTGGCAATGTGGTTTTCAAAGGAGAGATTGCTATCAACTTGGGTCCCCAGGTCCCTAATAAATTTCTCTGTACTTAATGGGTTTCTGCCTATGTGGTAATTTGTGGGCACATTGTTTTTGCCAAAGGGTATGACTACATTTTTTGGCATTTAGCTTTAAACCATGGCGCTGGCACCAGTTATCTGTCTCTGTGAGACCTTTTTGAAGGATGTTTGTGTCAGCTGGAGAGTTGATTATGGCACCCAGTTTGCAGTCATCTGCGAACTTGGTGAGCCATAGTCCTCCCACGTTTGCCTGTACCTCGGAAAAGTATATACCGAACAAGAGTGGTCCCAGGAAAGAACCCTGTGGGATGCCACTTGTGACCGGTTTCGAGTCTGACATGGCTCCAGCAACTCTCACTCTGTGGGTTCTGTCTTTGAGCCAGTTTGCGACCCATCTTGTGACATAGGGGTTTATATTTAAGCTGGATAGCTTATGTATGATGCCCGAGTGGGGTGTTGTGTCAAATGCCTTTGCAAGGTCCAGATAGGCTGTGTGGACTACCTTCCCTTCATCTATGGCTTTGGCGACTGTTTCAAAGACGTCAACCAGGTTCAAAAGGCAGGATCTGCCCTTGACAAAGCCAAACTGGGTAGGATCTAGTGTCTGTAGGTCCCCAATGTCTTTGTTTATGAGCTCCATGATGATCCTCTCCATAGCCTTGCAGACTAAGCTAGTCAGGCTTATGGGGCGATAGTTTCCAGGGTCCGTAGAGGCTCCACCTTTGTGGAGTGGGACCACTGTTGCTGTACGCCATTCTGTGGGCACATGTCCTGTAGTGAGGCTGAGATTGTATAGCTGTTTTATTTGAGGGATTAGTTCCTCTTGTAGTTCATGTAGGACACAACCTGGGACGCCATCTGGTCCCATGGAAGCAGTGTTTTTTGCTTTGGAGAGGGCAGCCTTCACCTGAGCATCAGAGATGTTTGGGAGGCAGCCCTCTGCCGGGATAGATACTTGCTCTTTTGGGGGGGGGTGGAGAAGTTTGCACTGAACCTGTCTTCCAG
Organism: Protopterus annectens; assembly: GCF_019279795.1. NCBI lineage: Eukaryota > Metazoa > Chordata > Ceratodontiformes > Protopteridae > Protopterus > Protopterus annectens. The sequence goes on from NC_056750.1 coordinate 881,320,958, forward strand.
GATATTGGCGATGTCTGTGGGTTCATTGTATTTTTTGTCGTTTAGAATCAACTCAGAACAAGTCTGGGAGTTGCATCCCAGGTTTCTAACATAACTGAAAAAAGCCTTATGATTGTCTTTGGTGTCCTGTGCAATTTTTCTTTCGAAGCTGGCCTTGGAGGATTTTATGAGGGATCGTAATTTTTTGCTAGTACTGATCGTAGATGCCTTCCCTATTAGGGATTTTGCTCTGTCATGTAGTAGCTTCCTCCTTCTGTTGTACAGTTTATTTATGGCAGGCATCCACGAGACTGGACGCCTGCCTTTGGATGATTGGGTCTTGGTTTTGTTTGGGATAGCATGATCCATGCATTCTTGGAGATGTCCGTAGAATGCATTTATATAGGATTTGCAGTTTGGGCTGTAGTTTCCACTGGCCCTGGGGCCTTGAAGGATTCCACTTCGGTTTTGAGAAGTGAGAAGTTCGCTTTTGAGAAGTTTTTCACTGTGGTTTTCTGGGCTGGGGGTGGGGTCGGGATATGGACATCCAGTGAAATTAATTTATGGTCTGATCTTACCAATGAGGGATATACTTCTGGTGTTGAGCATAGAGTCCCCATGTTGGTAATGATCAGGTCTAGTATGTTGTCCCCTCTTGTGGGAGTGGTGACTAGTTGTTCCATAGCATTTGAGTTTATAAATTCCAGGAACCTTTGGGCTAAGGTGCTGGGGCTTGATTAGTGCTTCCAGTCAATGTTTGGGTAGTTGAAGTCGCCCAATATAATGGTGTTCGGAGAGATCTTAATGTTCTCCAGTGTTTTCAGGAAAGCGGAATGGGATTCCTGACTTTGAGAGGGTGGTCTGTTGGATGCTATAAACTGAAAAGCAGTCTTGCCCACTGTTAGTTGCACATGGATGGTCTCCGATACTTTGTGCAATGCCACTAACCTGGAGGTGTGGATATCCTTGATAAATATGGAAACTCCCCCTCCTTTTGTGGTTCGGTCCGGGTTTTGGGGCCGAAAAGCATGATATGAGGTATAGCCTGGTAGTGCTGGGGTGCTCTCTGGAGCCTTGAACCAGGTTTCTGTCACTGCACAGATATTGATGTTCTCCATACTGAGGAGAGCTTCGAGTGCGTGCATCTTGAGGTTAAGACTTCTGGCGTTTAGCAGCATTACCCTTAGTTTCTTGTTCCTTGTGCTGTCTATGGGGGTGGGTTTGACTTTTGAGCCTTGCCTAAAAAAGGCACTATGGGGGTGGCAAGAGCCTTTGCCAATATCCGAAAGCCCAGTGGTGACAGGTGCAAGCCGTCCCTAGCGAAGCAACGTGGCTTGTCGAGCATGTCATCCCAGGCTGACAGAAAATTTTAGCCAATTGTTAAAATCGATCATTTTGTCTTTGTACTGTGGCATCATTCTAGGTGAGGGTAAGATGCTGCTCAAGGTCAGGTTCATACCAGCCTGGGCTACATGGTCAGAGAGCTCCTCTATGTCTCTTTTCATGTAGTCCAGGGAGGTACGTCTCAGGTCATTCACACCAGCATGTACAATGACTGAGTCATATTTGTATTTGCTTTGGAGTGACCTGAGTGCTTGTGTTATGTGTCGGATCCTAGCACCTGACAGGCAGCTCACTGTGACCTTCTCTTTATTCAGCCTGGTGAGCGGGACGTCAGTGTGTCTGACAATAGAGTCACCTATAACAAGAGTATCAGGTGTGTTATTCAGCCTTAAGGGCTGTGGCTGCTTGGCACACTGACTTTGTGGGTTATGTGTTGTGTGTGTTTTGTTTTGAGGTAGCGTTTGCTTGGATGTCTGCTTTGGAGGTCTCTGTTGCTTAGGTAGATTTTTATTTAGAGCCTCCGAGTATGTTTTTGTGTATTTATGTGTTTAGTTCGCTGATGTGGTGGGACTATGTGATACTGGGATTGTGTTGTGTGAGGTTACCTTCTCCTCCTTGACTGGTTACACCAGTTTTGAGATGAGAGAGCTCAGCCTCCAGTTTGGCTAAATAGTTGCATTTCTCACATATATTTGAACCTGTTTGGAGGAGGAGAGGGTTGTCCATGTACATGAGACAGTTGTAACATTGCCTCAAAATTCCCTGATTCACCAGCTGGACTGGAGAGGAAACCATTGACTGACCTTTGGACATGCTAGAGTAATAGGGAAACTGAATTTAAGACGGACCAATAGAGGACAGGGTAATCGTAGAGAGTATAAGAGTAAGTAGTGCTTATGGTTTAATAGTGCTAACTTGTAGGATTACTTAATTGGACCAGTGAAGGGCCTTAGAATGAGAATATGGTGTTTAAATTGAGAGATAGAGCAGTTCTAAGGGAAAAGTGAAGAGCAGACTTTGTGGAGCCAGGAATAGTTTAAACCCAATTAGGCGGCGCTGCCCGCTGTTGCGCTATGCTCAAAAATGCGCAAAACCACGGAAAAGAGGGTTTTAAGAGAGGAAGATGAAGGAGTTTTGGAATTGACCCAGAATGGCCAATAAAACTACAGTTTCAAGTCAGTAACCACTCCCACAGGGGCATGCAGGCTGCTCAATGTTTTTCACTGCCACTGATCAACAGAGAGACTTTCCTTTAGCCCAAGCAAAAAATGGCCTCACAGAAACTTACAAACAGTTCAAGAACAGCAAGCCTGTAACTGAACTTTTTTAAATCTCAGAAAAGTGGGAAAAAAGCAAGATTGTGTTTTGTTGACATTTTCTAAATGTGATGTAAATGAAATGTATAGATACTTTTTAGAAAAAAAATAATTAAAAAAATGAAAACCATTGTTCTTCAATAGTATTACATAAATGTAAATACAGTGTCTTCGTATTCTATTGTTGTTCATGGAGCTTTTATCCCTGTGACCCATTAAAAATGGGGTCTTGTTGGCCCAATGGACTATCCTGGTAAATAAACTGTAAAATAAAAATAATAAATAAGTGGTGTCTGCGTTACATATGTGACACAAGGCGCTACAGATCCTGCATGTTATCCACGTGACATCTTCTTTAGTCACTGATTAGGCTCTCAGATGTAGACAACTCTGTCTTGCATGTAGTGATAATGTTTTGTTTCACCCACCTGGAACCAGCTCCCTACTGTCCTCTACCACCCACCAGACAGCAGCACCTTTAGACATAAACTCCTTTCTCACCTGAAGGAACAAGCTTCATGCAGGAGCTTTGGATATTACTTGGAAGTCTGTTTATTTTACAAAGTATATAAAAGTACTCAGGGGCTTAAAGCTGCTGACTGGCAACTTTATATCCTTCTGCCATAGATAAACTTTAGTTCTACCATTGTAAACTTACCTTCAATTTTGTCATCGTATCCTCTGTTGGGTCTTCAGCCGAATTATCTATAAGACTTTTATAAATATGTTAGAAGCCGCAGTGGTGCAGTGTTAGCGTTGTCGCCTTACAGCAAGAGGTTCTCCCGTTCGATTCTTGGCTGGAGCGCCTTCTGTGTGGACTCTGCATGTCCTCCCCGCAGTCGAGTGGTGTTCGAAAGACATGCGTGAATGGGCGTGCCTTCGTTGAAGGTTGGGCATTGGGCTGGCACCTCGGCACCATAAAAATCGACTGCCAATCATTAGCGGACCGGAGTTCCGCTGTGGCGACCCCTAACCAGGAAAAGTCGAAAGAAAAACAAAACAACAACTTTTATAAATATATTGTATTATAATATAATTCTAGAAGAAAGGAGAATCAGTCAAAATCACTGGGACAAATGTCTTTGTGTAAGGAAGTAAAACATAAAACTCTTTATGTTGTGCTTTGCTTGTTCAGGCTTGGCTGATTTAAGTTTTTCCCATGACTGATTTATATATTACTTAAAAAAATATTAGAGCTATTGGGGATCAGTACAGACAGAATCCTAGACACACACTTCCTTTTGTATGAGATTCAGGGCAGATGATTTATTGGCTGCTGCACCGATGGCTACATGATTTTTTGCAGAATTGCATGCTTTTCTGTATGCAGTTTGTTGATTGGAAGAAATGCACAAAGTGTTGTGTATGTTAAGTCTAAAATGCTACACATTTCAGCATCCCAAAGAATGTGTCCAATCTGGGGTGGTAGAACAAGGCAGAAGCATTGTCATCTCTTGGCAGGGTGCACATCATGGAAACCTGTGTCCTGCACAAAAAGGTCTGAGCACACTGATGGGATATGTACAGAAAGTGTGTGCAGCATAGCTGCCCCTGCACTCTGCTTGTACAAGGGACTTTGAGTCCTTGGACAATCTATATGGCAAAAGCACACCCTGCGTATACATAGTACCATGAGTGACTTGTCATAGTAAGACCCCATTGTTGTGGTGCATGGCAACCTTTGCTGCCTTTGTTTCAGTAGTAGTGATAGCAGTATGAACAGGACAGAGATAGAAAAAGATGCATAACTTAGAGGCAGGTGGTTTACTCTTGCCATTCATTACTGCTATCAGTGCTGAGGAAATGGGGAAACAGTAGGGAAAGGTTGTACAGCACAGCAGCCTGTGTACCCACTTATATACAGGGCTATGCAGTGCAGACATTTACGTGTTTGGATCTCAGTGAGTTGTTGCTTGTGTTTGTCTTTGTACTTCACTGCTATATTTTACTCCAGGAATTCTGCTCACACCACTTCATGCAGAGACAGGCTGACTGGTATCCATCTTCAAGGACAGAGCTGCACAACATTCCATGCAGAACCAGCCAGGAGTGGAATGCACATTTCAGCAAATCTCCATGTACATCTGTTTACAGCTCAGAATTCCATGATGGACATCACTGCTATGTTACATTTCATAGTCCTATTGGACTGTTCAGACAACAGAAATTAAAGTCCGCATTGTCATGTTGGTACAAGAGTATCTATGCACAAGCAGTAGCATCAGCAGGTTATGGGATGTTTTAGTATTTCTGTTGTGAGGTTGTTGCAACAGATGTGTGCACATACACTGTGTCAGGGAATGCCATATAAAAGTGTATATTCTCATCTGTATTCATATGTAAAGGTGACCTGCTACATATGCTGGGAATGCCTTATGTCTTTAGAGATGGCATTATTGGCTTAGGAACAGGTTCTGCTTGGGCAGTAGCATTTTTATTGCCCCCTGTCATTGGGCTGAGCAATGACATCTTGTATAACTGGCACACCTCAGTGACTGCACTGTAAGACACTGTCAGTTGTTGTGCTTAGTACTTGACGTATTGTCATATATTATGTATTTCCAAAGGAGGCATAGTGTTCACTAACAGGCAACTCTGTTGTTCCATTGTCCGAGTCATGTTTCAGATGTTTCTCTACTTTTCTCTGTATACCTATACCATATCTGGGATTTTTCTCTCCTTTTTCCCTTGTATACTGGTACCATGTCTGGAATTTGTTTCTAATTTCCCCTGTGCACTTGTACCATGTCTGGGATTTGTTTCTGCATACCTCTCAACCTCTTGGAGCAAGAAATCTTGACAAAGCCATTAATAAAAGTGGGACAGCTCATATGGTTTAGTGGTAAATTGCTGTGGCTTTGATGTATGGGGTCCTGAGTTCAAGACTTGCAAAGGCTGATTATTAGTCTATACACACTGAGCCGAGTGGAGGAGGGGCATTCACTACAACTCTGGTCTGAGATATATAATGATAAGTATCCTTTTTTGGCTTATTTATACTGGTTATTGATTCTAGCAATTTATATATAGCCCTTTTTATTGCCTGCTGCATACTTTTTACTATATTTTATTGCAATTAACTAATCTGCACGGTTAAACTAAAATTGTCTGCCTTACAGGGCCTGAGAAATAATTGTTTTACTGTCACACTGTTTGTAAACCTTTATAGCTAGTTTCACTGTGTGAAAGGTATTAACAGGAAATGTGCTGTACTTGTTAAGCACCTATTTGTTTGTTCTGATTTCCTGCCAAGGAGTGTATCATATAACTGATTTGTTTGCACTTAAAAGCATTCTGTAGAGTTTCCTTGCTCCTTTATCTGTTTAAAAACTTTCATTTTATGGCTCACTGCTGTTCTGCTGTGACAAACATTTCTGTAGTGTTTACTGTCTAAAAGAGTGTAGGCTAGTAGCTTTAGTATTGTACCTCGCCCTCCCTCCCTGGTGGTGTCTTGCTGATATACTTGGTGGCTTTGCAGTTGACCACCCCTACTGTAAATTTGATCTGGGACACTCCTCCCAGTCTAGTGTCATTAGCTCCTTCTACCTAATACAGAGACAACATCCAAGAAGGCCAACCCACTTAGTTTCAAAATTGCCTGAATCTTCTTGTGTTCTGACTGTGCTTCTCAAACATTTTGGAACAATAGAGTATATTTTGGTGCATTTATTAAAACTGTATTTGCCTTAATATTGCTACAACTCAAGTGCCCCAAGTTGCACTGCATCTGAATTGTTTTAGTATGTTTTAGGTGCTTTTCTGTATGTATAGACTTTTCTGTATATGTAGACTAGCTACTTATTCTACTGTATTGCTGCCTCTTAATTCGTTTTTCAGATGTGCACTTGGCTTGCTTTATTTAAAAAGTTTAAAATTGCTAATTTTCTAGAGTTTTAATTGCATTTACTGTTTAGGGCTACACACTCAAGGGCCTTAGAATGAGAATATGGTGTTTAAATTGAGAGATAGAGGCAGTTCTAAGGGAAAAGTGAAGAGCGAACTTTGTGGAGCCAGGAATAGTTTAGAAACCCCAATTAGGCTGACTGCCGCTGTTTAGCGTATGCTCAAAAATCATAAAACCCGCGAGGAAGAAGGGTTTTAGAGAGGAAGATGAAGGAGTTTGGAATTGACCCAGAATGGCCAATAAAACTACAGTTTCAAGTCAGTAACCACTCCCACAGGGGCATACCCGGCTGTAATGTTTTTCACACTGCCACTGATCAACAGAGACTTTCCTTGCTTAAGCAAAAAATGGCCTCACAGAAACTTACAAACGAAGTTCAAGAACAGCAGAAGCCTGTAACTGAACTTTTTAATCTCAGAAAAGTGGGAAAAAAGCAGGTGTGTTTTGTTGACATTTTCTAAATGATGTAAATGAAATGTATAGATACTTTTAGAAAAAAATAATTAAAATGAAAACCATTGTTCTTCAATAGTATTACATAAATGTAAATACAGTGTCTTAAGTATTCTATTGTTGTTCATGGGCTTTTATCATGACATTAAAAAATGGTCTTGTTAACTAATGGACTATCCTGGTAAATAAACTGTAAAATAAAAATAATAAATAAGTGGTTATTAGTTACATATGTGACTGAAGTAGCTACAGATCCTGCATGTTATCCCGCGTGACATCTTCTTTAGTCACTGATTAGGCTCTCAGATGAACAGCTCTGTCTTGCATGTAGTGATAATGAACAGAACACCACCCACCTGGAACCAAACCTGTCCTCTACCACCCGCAGACAGCACCTTTGGAGCATAAGCTCCTTTCTCACCTGAAGGAACAAGCTTCATGCAGGGCTTTGGATATTACTTGGAGATCTGTTTATTTTACAAAGTATATAAAAGTACTCAGGGGCTTAAAGCTGCTGACCTTGGCTTTATATCCTTCTACCCATAAGATAAACTTTGGTTCTACCATTGTAAACTTACCTTCAATTTTGTCATGGCATCTCCTCTGGTGGGTCTTCCAGCGAATTATGTATAAGACTTTTATAAATATGTTAGAAGCGCAGTGGTGCAGTGATATTTAGCGTTATTAAGCGCCTTACAGCAAGAGGTTCTCCCGTTCGATTCTTGGCTGGAGGCGCCTTCTGTGTGGACTCTACCATGTCCTCCCGCGCGGTCAGTGGTGTTCGAAAGACTATGCGTGAATAGGAAGTGCAACCGTTGAAAGGTTGGGCATTGGGCTGGCACCTCGGCACCATAAAAATCGACTGCCCAATCATTAGCGGACCGGAGTTCCGCTGTGGCGACCCCTAACCAGGAAAAGTCGAAAGAAAAACAAAACAACAACTTTTATAAATATATTGTATTATAATATAATTCTAGAAGAAAGGAGAATCAGTCAAAATCACTGGGACAAATGTCTTTGTGTAAAGTAAACATATGGCTCTCTTATGTTGTGCTTTGCTTGTTCAGGCTTAGCTGATTTAAAGTTTTCCATGACTGATTTATATATTACTTAAAAAATATAGTAAAGAGCTATTGGGGATCAGTACAGACAGAATCCTAGACACACACTTTCCTTTTGTATGAGATTCAGGGCAGATGATTTATTGGCTGCTGCACGATAGCTACATATGATTTTTGCAGAATTGCCATGCTTTTCTGTATGCAGTTTGTTGTTTGGAAGACATGCACAAACTGTTGTGTATGTTAAGTCTAAAATGCTACAAATTTCAGCATCCCAAAAGAGATGTGTCCAATCTGGGAGTGGTAGAACAAGGCAGAAGCATTGTCATCTGCTTGGCAGGGTGCACATCATGGAAACCACAATGTGTCCTGCACAAAAGGATCTAAGGCACACTGATGGGATATGTACAGAAAGTGTGTGCAGCATAGCTGCCTGCACTCTGCTTGTACAAGGGACTTTGAGTCCTTGGACGAAATCTATATGGCAAAAGCACACCCTAACGTATACATAGTACCATGAGTGACTTGTCATAGTAAGACCCCATTGTGGTGCCTGGCAACCTTTGCTGTAACATTTCAGTAGTAGTGACAGCAGTATGGAACAAGGACAGAGATGAGAAAAGATGCATAACTTAGAGGCAGGTGGTTTTACTCTTGCCATTCATTACTGCCATATCAGTGCTGAGCGAAATGGAAACAGTAAGGGAAAAGGTTGTACAACACAGCAGCCTGTGTACCCTTATATACAGGGCTATGCAAATTTGCAGACATTTCGATGTTTGGATCTCAGTGAGTTGTTGCTTGCAATGTTTGTGCTTTGTACTTCACTGCTATATTTTTACTCCAGGAATTCTGCTCACACCACTTCATGCAGAGACAGGCTGACTGGTATCCATCTTCAAGGACAGAGCTGCACAACATTCCATGCAGAACCAGCCAGGAGTGGGAATGCACATTTCAGCAAATCTCCATGTAGCCATCTGTTTACAGCTCAGAATTCCATGATGGACATCACTGCTTTATGTTACATTTCATAGTCTATTGGACTGTTCAGACAACAGAAATTAAAGTCCACATTGTCATATTGGTACAAAAGGTATCTATGCACAAGCGAGTAGCATCAGCGGAGTTATGGGATGTTTTAGTATTTCTGTTGTGAGGTTGTTGCAACAGATGTTATTGCTATACATACACTGTGTCAGGGGAATGCCATATAAAAAGTGTATATTCTCATCTGTATTCATATGTAAAGGTGACCTGCTACATATACTGGGAATATATATGTCTTTAGAGATGGCATTATTGGCTTAGGAACAGGTTCTTAACTTGGGCAGTAGCACTTTTTGATTGCCCCTTTGTCATTGGGCAGAGCAATGACATCTTGTATAACTGGCACACCTCAGTAACTGCACTGTAAAGCACTGTCAGTTGTTGTGCTTAGTACTTGGCTCATTGTCATATATTATGTATTTCCAAAGCAGGCATAGTGTTCACTAACATAGTGTTCAGACATCTCTGTTGTTCCATTGTCCGAGTCATGTTTCGGATGTTTCTCTACTTTTCTCTGTACACTGGTACCATGTCTGGTATTTTTCTCTCTTTTCTCCCTGTACACTGGTACCATGTCTGTGATTTGTTTCTAATTTCCCCTGTGTACCGGTACCATGTCTGGGATTTGTTTCTAGTTTCTCCTGTACACTGGTACCATGTCTGGGATTTGTTTCTAGTTTCCCCTGTACACTGGTACCATGTCTGGTATTTGTTTCTAGTAGCCCCTGTACACTGGTACCATGTCTGGGATTTGTTTCTAGTAGCCCCTGTACACTGGTACCATATCTGTGATTTGTTTCTAGTTTCCCCTGTACACTGGTACCATGTCTGTGATTTGTTTCTAATTTCCCCTGTGCACTGGTACCATGCCTGGATTTGTTTCTAGTTTCCCCTGTACACTGGTACCATGTCTGGGATTTGTTTCCAGTTTCCCCTGTACACTGGTACCATGTCTGGTATTTGTTTCTAGTAGCCTCTGTACACTGGTACCATGTCTGGGATTTGTTTCCAGTTTCCCCTGTACACTGGTACCATGTCTGGTATTTGTTTCTAGTAGCCTCTGTACACTGGTACCATGTCTGGTATTTTTCTCTCCTTTCCCCCTGTACACTGGTACCATGTCTGTGATTTGTTTCTAGTTTCCCCTGTGCACTGGTACCATGTCTGGGATTTGTTTCTAGTTTCTCCTGTACACTGGTACCATGTCTGGGATTTGTTTCTGATTTCCCCTGTACACTGGTGCCATGTCTGGGATTTGTTTCTAGTTTCCCCTGTACACTGGTACCATGTCTGTGATTTGTTTCTAATTTCCCCTGTGCACTGGTACCATGTCTGGATTTGGTGCTTCTAGTTTCCCTGTACACTGCAGTACCATGTCACGGGTTTGTTTCTAGTTTCCTGTTACACTGGTACCATGTCTTGGATTTGTGTCTAGTTTCCCCTGTACACTGCTACCATGTGTGGTATTTGTTTCCTGAAGTAGCCTTTCCTGTACACTGGTACACCATGTACAGGGATTTGTTTCTTTAGTTCCCCCCATACACTAATTTACCATGTCAGTGTTTTCTCTCCTTTCCTTTTGGCCACTAGTTCCATGTCTGGGATTTGTTTCTAGTTTCCCTGTACACTGATACCATGTGTCACCTGGGGATTTGTTTCTAGTTTTCCCCTGTACACTTTGGTACCATGTCTGTGATTTGTTTCTAGTTTTCCCCACCTGTACACTGGTACCATGTCTGGGATTTTACCATTTCCTAGTTTCTCCTGTTCACTGGTACCGCGCATGTCTGCAGGATTTGTTTTTACGCCTGTACGCACAATGGTACCATGTCTGGGATTTGTTTCTAGTTTCCCCTGTACACTGGTACCATGTCTGGGATTTGTTTCTAGTTTCCCCTGTACACTGGTACCATGTCTGGGATTTGTTTCTAGTTTCCTTTGTGCACTTGTAACATGCCTGGGATTTGTTTCTAGTCTCCCCTGTACACTGGTGCCATGCCTGGGATTTGTTTCTAGTTTTCCCTGTGCACTGGTACCATGTCTGGGATTTGTTTCTAGTTTTCCCTGTGCACTGGTACAATGTCTGAGATTTTTCTCTCCATTCCCCTGGACACTGGTACCATTCTGTGATTTCCCCTCCTTTCCCCTGTACAGCGGTATCATGCCTGGGATTTTCCCCTCCTTTCTCCTGTAAATTGGTTCAATGTCAGGATTTTCCCCACGTTTCCCCTGTTCACTTGTACCATGTATGTGATTTTTCTCTTCTTTCCCCTGTACACTGGTACCATGTTTGTTTTCCCCTCCTTTCCCCTGTACACCAGTACCATGTCTGTGATTTTACCCTCCTTTCCTCTGTACACTGGTACCATGTATGTTTTCCCTTCATTTCCAATGTACACTGGTACCGTGTTTGTTTTCCCCTCCCTTCCCCTGTACACTGGTACCTTGTCTAGGATTTTCCCCCTCCTTTCCCCTGTACACTGGTACCATGTCTGGGATTTTCCCCTCCTTTCCCCTGTACACTGGTACCATGTCTAGGATTTTCTCCTCCTTTCCCCTATACACCGGTCTATATCTGTTTTCCCCTCCTTTCCCCTGTACACTGATACCATATTTGTTATTCCTGTTCAGTGAGCTGCATGTGCAGCTTGTCTGTTACTGTAAAATTGCCTTCAGTCCACTTTATGGTTTCTAATGATGTAAAGGTAAGACCTTTCCACTGCAGTCCCTCACTTTTATCCACCTTCTGCATCCCTGTTTGTGTCTTTATACCTATTAAAGTGCAGTTCTTCCAACTGTCCATACTTCTCAACTGTACACATTTTCGCAGAATGTCCAGGTTTTTGCCTTGTATTTTTGGTCTGTTTTTCATAAAAATTGTGTTTTTCTGCAAATTAGTGACATCATTAAAGACTTAAGTTAGAAAATAATGACAGACTTTTGAGTTTCAGACTTCAAAACCTGTTATTCTATCAACTTTCTAAGTTTGTAAGAGCAATATTTAAAACATGTTCCTATTTTTTGGCCTCTGTCCCACTTTTTTAATGGCTTTGTCCAGATTTCTTGCTCCAAGAGGTTGAGAGGTACTACCATGACTCTGGGCACCATATGACTCAGAATGTAGAAAATGTTTTTCGTATCAAAAGAGATGTGGCTGCAATAAAGTAAAGCAAACTGATCTTCTACAAGACAAGGTCTGTTTTATAGTAAAAAAAATGTTATTCTTCAGCTGTGTCTAAAGAGCTCCCATTTAACACTTCCTGTTAAGATGGGCTAAGATCTAATTTCCTTGTTGCTCTGTAAAGCCTAGTGAATACAAACATGTAAGTGACAGTATCAGATGATTCTGTAGTTGCTCCTTTGAATGAATGTAGGGTTACCACCTTTTCAAATGCTCAAAGTGGGACATTTTCTGTAGAAATGTCAGATTTGCAGGACAAAACATACCCATGACCAGTACAAAGGATAGAACTTCACCTGTTTGCAAAAATAAAAGCTTATTCATGTAGCATTTGAGTTGCTTATGCTATTTCATATAACATTTAGGTGTTTCAGATAAAAAATAACTGTTTTATGAAACTATGAAAGAAAACTTAGGAAATATTTCCGTACAAAAATCTCAGGACATCTGCCATTTTTCAGTTATTTCGCAGGACACAACTGCCCAAAGAGGGACTGTCCCTCACAAAGTGGGACAGGTGGTAACCCTAAATGAATGTGTGAACTAAACAGTCATCCATGTACCGTAGTTGTTGGTTTGAATAAATGTGTGAACTAAACAGTCATCCATGTACCGAGTAGATATGAATGTCCTGTAACATAGGAGCAGGGGCAAGCATTTGGAACTCGCCTGCCTACAGTTAACACCTAGTGTGAAATGGGAAAACAAGTAACATTCCTGCTCTAATTGAAACTGCAAAAAATCTCCCAAAAGATTTGTATTTGAAGGATGCATACTAAGGTGTCCAATTTTACAAAGTCACCGGTTCCCTTTTTGTGTCAAATGACTGAAGCTCTGGAGTTTCAACATTCTGGGCTCTTATGAAGGAAGCTGCTTTTCAAGACAGAAGAAATGCAAGGTTGGTCTTTACTGCTGTCCTTGTTTGAGAATGAGAGAAAATTCTCCTGGGAAAGGAAGATACTTTTTTCTTTGCCTCCTTTTTAACATTTTCTTTTCAATGGTCTCTTGAATAATAGTACCTTTGATAACTTTCGAACCATTTGTATATTTGGTGTTTAATTATACTACTTTTTGATTTGCTTTCTAGATGTAAATAAATTGAAATGTCCCCAGCTGTTTAAAAAATCTGTAGCTATACTACGGTTGACTGTAGCACCTTGACAGAAGAAAAAACAGAACCTTGTATTCTAAATGACCAGGGACTTCAGAAGTTATTTTGCTGCATTTTTGTGAATTGTCCTTATTAGATTCAGAGGGCATGGTCCTATAATGCATTTGATTTCTAGGTCGTCATCTTCATCTAATACTTTTTCAGACCCCTTCTTAATCTGTATCTGTAAGGAGAACCCTATAAGATTTATTATTCCAAAGGGCTGTTTTCCATCCTGCCAGGAAAAACAGAATAAATTATTGATTATATGGAACACAGTAGGTAATCGTTTTCTTAATTTTTCCTTTATTTTCCAGGGAGTTGATACTAAATGAAAAGTATCAGAGCAATGAGCACAGGACCATAGGAAGGGGACATCAGAAGATAGGTTTACAGGGGTTCCAATAAGTGAAATCATTTTTAACATTTTTTTTTAACTTCAGTGCCTCCATTTAAGAATTTGTGGGGATGCAGTGCATTAATGTAATGATGCCCTAACTTAACTTCCACCCCCCCCCCCTCACTCTTTCTATTTTTCTTGGATTCACTGATCCACCTACCACATATCTGGGATGTGGGAGGGTGGATTTAAATACCCATAGAAAACCTACAGACTCTACACAAAAGGTACCTCACCTAAGAATCAAACCACAGAATGCCTTGCTGTGAGGCCACATTGCAAAAGATGCATATAAAATCCTGTGCACAAATGGGGGGGGGGCATGTACCCTCCTGCAAGCACCCTAGCTTAGGAATGATGTGAGGTTACCATGCTAATAGAGGCACATAAAACCTTATGCACAGACAGGGAGGACATGCAGAAAAAAAATCAAACTACTTATCTTTTTTAAATAAATATCTGAGCACTGTAGAACTTGGTAGTTATTTGTTTTTTATTATTAAATTTATTTTCACTGGCATATACAATATATAAATTCACAAGAATTAGTATACATTTCAAATATATTATTCATTTAATAAATTAATATAAAACATAAAAGTTGAATATACAAATATTTAAACAAAAAAATGAAATTAAGAAGGACAAAAAATATACATAATGTATACATTTTGCTTGACAATTCTTATGATTATGAAATTTACGTTTTTTTTATTTTTGCAGAGCTTCTGTTCCCAAGTTCTCTTGTTTGTGTTTTTCAATAAAATCTGAAACAGAAGGCCCAAAAGTAAGATTTAAAATTTTTGATTTATAGTGCAATTTTATGAAATAATAAACTCTAAAAATGTAAGTGTGGCCAGTTGTAACCATTTTCTTGTTACAATTTTCCTAGCAATAGTTAAATAACACCACAAAAGAGAATGTTGAGCATTGTTAACATCTGGACGAGTAGGAACCTTATACAAAGTCAAATCTCTAGTAATACAAATGTTATTGTAGCATAAAGCCTGAACAAATGTTTGTACAGGCTTCCAATAATCATGTAAAGAGGAACAGTCAAATATAACATGAGACCAATTTGCTTTACAATTCTGTTTTTCCTTCTGCAGTCACCTAACTGCTTCCAAACTCGAACCTTCTCCAGAGCTAATAAATGGGTCTATATTAGATCACCGAACACTTAAAAAAGAGAACGATGATTAATCAACCCTATGTAAGCTAAAGCTTACAATTTCGAACTGTCAGAACAGAGATTTTTTTTTCCTAGGGGAAAAAATTGCTGTTCAACAAAAAATAAAATAAAAAAACACTTTAAACATTACATTAAGTGGGGGGGGGCTTGGCCCCCCACCCACCCCTACTTAAATATACCAACTCTGAGACTGCATGGAAAAGTAAGGAAGCGGCCAATCAAATTCTTTCCCAGTGAAAGAATTCGCTTAAAAGCCGCTTTGATATTTTGCAGTTTCAGGCTTTTGAGTTTGGCCAAGAATGCATTTTGGTCTTCTAATAGGGAACCTGATAAATACAGGGCTAGTACCTAACTGTACCTTTCTGTACTACAATCCCATAAATATCAAACTAATACTGTTTAGTTTTATCTCCTTCTAACCTCCTAAATCACAACACAAGCAGCACCATCACAATTTACTTTGAGTAATCTGTTTCAAAACATTAGCTGATGGGTTATCACATGTAGTCTATCCTTGTATTATCTTTGTCTTCTCACTCCTGAATCACTGTCTGATACACAGACTTGTAGCACAGTAGAACACTAGTGTTAGTACCACTTTCAAACACGTGTTTCTGTCTCCCTTTGCCCCTGTGAGTGTGATACACTTCACTATTCCTTCTACTTACTAACCTCCTCCAATGTTGCTAAACTCTGCTGTTTCTGTATATCTTTCTACCATTTCTACCTTTATTCTTAAAAAGTAAATGTAAACTCACTCTCATCTTGTGTCATCCAAAGCAGTTTTAAGTACAACTCTGAACATTTTATAAATGACAGAGGACTGCGATAAGGTCTCTGATCCTAACCAAGTTATTATGTTCAAAAATGCATTGAAGACGTTCACCTTGAGAGCAGGACTTGGAAATTGTATTTACTGAATTCACTGTGAGATCATATCACAAATGATTATGATTGAAGCTATAACCAAGTTTTGTAAAACATGAGGAGTATTAGCTGCTATACGGTATGACTTATCTAATAGCTTGTAAAGCTGATCACTGATTAGAGGTGCAGTTTGCTTTTTGCTGCTGTTTATGTAGCACCATGAGGTGAGTTACAGCTTTTAAAGCAGTCAGTTGGCTTCCAGTGCAGTTGTACAGTGAATACAGTTCTGTCTGCTACTGTAAGGTTCATTTAGTTCTAACAGGTAAATTCATACATAAAAACCTCCTCAGAGCAAACCTTTTACAATTTGTTGATAACAAGGTTATATTTTACAGCATTTTGAAGCACTATTACAGTGTGCGCTTTGTATTACAAAGGTTTTCCCATCCGTTTCTATCACCAGCCTCCTCCTCCTTTAACAAGAATCGGTCATTAATTTCTTAATAACTGACTACTGAATATCGTATATAAATAATGGGCTGAATAGTAGTTTTATTCTTTATGATAGAGTGTCAAACTTTACATTTTATAATAGCAGTATTTTTTGTTTCTGATTATGAAGTACATGTGACTTTTTGTGAAGCTTTTCTTCCCACGTTCTCTGTAAATAGTTTTTAAACATAGTAGTGGTTATCCCGGTTAAAGAAAGAGCACTAAATAAATGAAATGGAAATAAAATACATGCAGTGACTGGCATAGTCTGTAAATTAAGTGAATTGTTTTATTTTACTTGAAGGGATTGTAACCAGTCTTATGTTAATTTCTGGCTTACACCTGGGTATCTCATTGCAGTTGGTGTTATAGATTGTGCAGCTGCCTTCATATATTCCTTAACATCAAAGGAAGTCATTATGAGTTTTACATTCATTAGGTTAGATTACCATTACCCAGTACTGGAAAAAGTAAAAATCTTCTGTATGTGTGGTGCGTCAACTTTTGCACGTAATATTTACCTTTTGAAACTCTGTGCTGCTCAAATGTGTCTTGTCTACTTGAATGCTCACTTGCCATAGGTGTTTAATGACACAGTTGACAGGGATATTAGCCAGGCTGTATAAAGGAAAGAAGTATTCTGTCAGGTCTGTAAGACCTTTCCTTGAATAATGAAATTCAAAAGGATGCAGTCGCAGGCAGGAAGCTGCAAGTCCAATCCAATTTTATTGTAAAATATAAGCACTTTTGTCCCAATCATAAAAGTTAGTCTGGAACTTCATCAGATACAAACCAAAACAATTCAAATCAGTTTATATACACCTAAAAGTATGACATCACTTCCCTTTCTTATAGAGCGTATAGATTCCCTATCAAAACCCACCCCTTTTAATTATGTAATTTTGTGTGTGTGTGTGTGTGTGTGTGTGTGTGTGTGTGTGTGTGTGTGTGTGTGTGTGTATGTATATATATATATATATATATATATATATATATATATATATATATATATATATATATATACACACACATACCACTTAACTTTTTATTAATAAACGTTTGAGTGATGATCAAGGTTCTTGGACTTTTTGCATTTCATTTTATAATTATACTGAACACATTAATCCTTTATCATCTTTATAAGTATTAATTATTCTAGGTGTAGTGATGATGTTTTTCCATAGTATTGTTACACCTCTTTTTTGTGTATAATGTGAGCTTGATAATACAGTATACAATTTGGGATTAAGTCTGGTAATATCAGACTGTAACAAATGTGTCTCTTGTAAAAAAATTATCTGGGAATTGAGTGTTCTTAAGTATCTAAATAAGTTCCCTATTTTACATCCATTATTTAAATATTAATATTTAATGATAAACAATTTAGCAGGAAAGACAATTCTGTCTGTCTTTCCTGCTAAACATAAGTGAAATTAAAGTGCTGAGTGCAAGTAACATTAAAATTAAAGTGCTGAGTGCAAATAACATTAAAGTTCTGAGTGCAGATTTTAGGCCCTTACATTCAACTTACCTCTGGTGTGGTGTCTGGTGTCTTGAGTCAATCAAGGCATTCCCTCTAACCACTCCTACAGCCTTCTCTTTTCCCCCACCCCCACTTTCCTCAAACAGGTTAAACTGCTACAACTCAGTACAGGCTTCATTTTCAAATCTAGGTGCTTAGGATCCCCCCCCCCCCTTGGCTGACCTGGTGTGACTCAGTGTAAGTTTTTTCATTGTATGGATCTTTTACTGTTTTTTGTGTAACTGAATGACCTGCTGCTAAATTTTGGTTCTGCACAGACTGCTTTATTTTTGTTGCAGATGCTTTATAAGTAGCTAGTGACTTTACTGAACTTCTGTGGTAATATTTGTGTTTAAACTGAACCTGTATCTAGAGAAAGTGTATAATCAGAGCTCCTATTTGCTGCATGTGTTTTTAATGTTTAAATTGCACACATTGAAGAAGTGCTTTTATGACCTGAATAACTTGGGCTAGCTATACCTGAAGTGCTTTTACTGACAATTTTCCAGTTGTACAGTTGTGAACAATTGATTTAGTTTTTCTGGTATATCTTTAAAATCTGGCAAGTGTTTATTTATTGCATTGTTCTCTTGCTTAGGTTTCTTAACTTTTATGATTGGGATGAAAGCACTTATATTTTACAATAAAATTGGACTGAACTTGCGGCTTCCTGCCTGCGACTGCATCCTTTTGAATTTCGTGTTTTTTCTTTCCTTGAATAAGTACCGTACTAACTTGATTTTTTGTTAAGATTTAGGAAAAGTATAAGGATAACTAAACAAACTTTTAAGGGTTAATATTAACTAACTTTACTAGTAGAAATAGCAAGGTATTATGGAAAGTGTAACTAGTCAGGAATGAATGTGAGAGTTAACATTTAACTACTACTGACCAGCATGTTATTGAGGAATTTGGTATTTTTTTTTCTTTTTGTATGACTAAAGTCTCAGTACATAGTAAAGATAGGATCATATTCCAGAAAAATGAATGTCGAGTTGTTTTGTACAGGGATGGGCAAAAAGCAACACCAACTGTTAAGGATAACTTATCAACAGAACCTGGTGGGTTAAATGTCCTTTTCCTAATTAAAGTAATGTTTTTTAGTGTTTTGACTGTTATTTTTTAAATGCTTCAAGCAGGGTTTGTACCTCCTATATATATAACATATATAGAATCATTTGTGATACTTAAGCATAACTGTCCACCATGTTGCATACCCTTATCATCACTAAGCCTTCCCAGTATAATTGATTAATGCTTTGAAAATATAGTACAGAAATTGCCAAGGGAAGCAAAGCAAGATTCAGATGTTGACCAAGATGGATTGATAAAGAATACTGCTTGACTAATCTTGTTGACTTTTGCTTGAATATGATAAGGAATTATAGGGAGATGTTATACACTTGGGTAGGTCCAGGCCTTTGACTCTGGTTTTAATTATGCCTGCATGTAGAACAATGTAATCTTTGTGAATTTGCAACTACATTATTAAATGGGCAAAGACAAGTTTAGAGGACTGAGGATGTGGGATGAGATTAAGGAACACATACTCTGAGAGACTTGCTGAACTGTCTCTTTTTATTAAAGTTTCAAAACAAGCATAAACAATAACATTTCTCAATAACAGTTAAAGAGTTAAGTTAATATCAGAGTACAATATAAATTAATTCACTTTCTGTAAGAGGATGGTAAAAAAAACGTGTTAACTAACAAAGCAACTATTTACAAAAGGTTTCGATACATGCTCTATTACATACAACTATATATTTCAATAGATACCATAGTTCAGCCATTGTTTGTTTAAAAGTTCAATTAGTCCTTTCCATGAATTATATATTGTTGTTCTTGTTCTTATAGTAATGATCTCCAAATAGCTAACTTCCGAAGTGATGTTTATGAATTCCTTAAAGGAGGAAACAGTGTCACTTTTGCAGTTACTTGTTATTACTTTCTTGCAAATGACAATATGCTCCATAAAACTGGATATTTCCCCTTTGCAAAACAAGCAGGTATAGGAGCATTGAAGAGAATCAAAGATTTAGTCAATATAAATTTATCAGAGAATAGAGCCTGTAAAAAATGTATTAACTTCTTTCCAAGATGTTTTAATTTTAATACATTCAAAGTAATTTTTCTTATCTGATTTACATCTCCAATAAGTGGTTTTGGTTTTAGGTCTTCTTCTTCTTCTTTCAGCTTTTCCCGGTTAGGGGTCGCCACAGCGGACCACCTTGTCCGCTCATGAGTGGCATAAAATGCTCTATGTATATATTTCCAAGTGAACAGTGTCCGTTCAAGTGAAGCTGTTGTTAATTTGCATGATTTTACGATTAATTGCTTATTTTCTTCACTTGGGAATTCTTTGTTTATACTGTTCTAATAGTTCCAGTATGATTCTTTAATAAATTTTACCTTCAGATAATATATTGTTACTTTCTGTTTTTTACTGTATAAACATTGATAAACATTCAATGTACTTTGGGACAGATTTTTTAACTGTAGGTTGCATAATCTCTATTCTTCAACATATTTATGCAATTTAGAACATGTAACCAATATTCTTTCTCCAAATTAAACTTGTCTAGTGTGTGTGTGTGTGTGTGTGTGTGTGTGTGTGTGTGTGTGTGTGTGTGTGTGTATGTGTATGTATATATAGCTGATAAATATATTAAGTTATTATCTTTAAAACTTTTCATAACCATCTCATTGTAGGATGTCATGATATTTTGTGTGTAGGCTATTGGAAAAATAAGAAACAACTTTGCCTTATATAATGGATTATTGAGTAAAAATGTTCTAAATGTTTTTATTGTTATATTAATTATGTCTGAGTTAGTTTTAAGGTTAAAGTTATTTATAAATTCTTCTTTTGATAAGCAATACATGGAGTTATGGGGAGATATAAGTTTATTAGGATGTATCAAAAATGTAGATTGATTTAAAAAATTCCCCAAAATAGATTTCCATTCAGCATTATAATAGGGACTTCACCATAGAATTACTGTTTTGGTAACTGAAAAAGTGGAATATAATTCAATGTCTGGTAAACTAATACCCTCGTTTGACCAGTCTCTGAGATGGTTATTTAGTGATATTCTTGGTTTATTGGGAAACCATAAGAATTTTAGAATTTTTGAGTTACGTTTCTTTATGATAGTTTTGGGTGGAGGTAAAGAAAGGGATTGTACTATATATAACATTTTTGGAACTATAATCATTTTGACAATAGAGAGTCTTTCATCCAGAGTAAAGAAATAGTTATTCCAATCACTTATAAGGGTTTCAGTACTTTCTAAACTAGACTTGTAATATAGTTTTAATGTTTTCTGCAGTAACTATTCTTAAATACTTTAACTGGCTTTCTTTTACTATATATTTCTTAAAAACCTCTTGCATATTGTTATTATCGTAGTGCATAGGCAGAATTTTAATTGAAGGTGAGGCCAGATTTTCTTTGAAAGTCTTCAGTTAGAGTAAAAAGAGTTGTGAGATTTACTGCAATCTTTTAAAGTCAAAAGAATATCATCGGCAAATAACTGAATTTTAATTATTAACTCTTTATTCTTTGACACACCTTTAACATCAATATGTGATCTTATAAGATTGGTAAATGACTCAATAACTAAATTAAGTAGTAATGGCGAAAGAGGGCATCCTTGTTTAGTGCCTTTTATTAATTTTATTGATTAAAATGGACCTATTTTAATATATGTCTGTGAACTAATATATAAAAGATTAATGAGCTGTATGAATTTATTTGAAATTTTTTTTTCTGCTAATACTAGTGAAAGTTATTTCCAGTTTACAGAATTGAAGGCACAATTAATATCAAGACTTACTATTGTTAAATTTTCTTTCATTTCGTTGGTCAGATCAGTTAGTGACTTTATTCTCTTTATATTATCATATACGTTTCTGTGCAAAATAAAGCCTGTTTGACCATTATCTATTAAAGAGGGAAGAAAGTGTATTAATCTATCTGTATATATAGCCATAAGAAATTTATAATCGACATTCAGCAGTGAAATTGGTCTATAAGACAAGCATTTTATTTGGGTCCTTATCTGCCTTTAATATTGGCGTGAGTAGAGAGTAACCCCAAGAGGGGGGGACTGCTTTTAAATTCTTAACCATATTGAAAACTTCATGTAGTATATTCTGAGATGTATTAGTCATTAATTTATACAATTCAGAGATAATACCATCATTTCTGCGGGCTTTATTTAGTTTTAGTTTTTTAATTTGTGACTTTAACTCAGAAATTGAAATAGGTTTATCTGTGATTTTTATCTGTTCTGTATTTAATTTTTTCTTAGTACATTTTCTTAAATGTTTTATTTTTTCATTTTAATTTATTAACTTGTTATCCTTATTTATTTTTGTGAAATAGTCCTTAGAAGATATGTTAAAAGAGTTTAAGTCTGAAACTTTTATAATTTTGGAAGGTACATATATTTTAGTCCTCGTAGATAGATTATGCATATATTTTGGGTTAACTGAGTGATTAATGATTTTCATTATTTTTAAATGTATCTTTGTTTTATGAGTTAGAATCTCTAGATACTTACTTTTTAGTTCATTTATTTGTTGCAATTTACCTAGATTTGTGTTTTGATTCTGTAGTTGCAATTTATCTAGTTTTTCTTGTAGTTCTATCAGATCTTTATGCCATTGCTTTTTCTTATAAGCATAGCAAGATATTCACCTGCCATAAATATATGCTTTAAATGCGTCCCAGATGTATATTTTGGAAGTGTCCTGTGTGTTAATAAAAGTTAGATTCCAATCTCTTTTTGCAGAAATTCTTTAAATTCTGTTAAAGTAGTTATATACGTAGGTTTTCGTCTTATTGGATTTCTAAAATTTTGTTTTAAGATAAGTTGACAAGTTATTGCGTTATGGTCAGAAAGGGGGCATGTCATAGTCTTTACTCTATCTAAATTATTTTTTAAGTCTAATATATATATATATATATATATATATATATATATATATATATATATATGTATATAGAAAATCTTCTGTCAGTTCTTGCTTGTGTTCCTTGTCTGTGGGAATAGTGTGTAAAGAAGAGTGAGTCTGGGGTTGCATAATTTTGAATTCTCTAAGTTGTTCTAGATCTATAAATTTTAAGTTCTTTAGCCGATGGGAGAGAGTTTTCTTTTTTTTTAGGGAGTTCGAGTCTTCCTCTTTTGTTATACAATTGAAATCTCCTACAATTATAAGACTTCCTTTTGATTGATTTATAATTTGTTCCATTTGTTTCTTTATAGCTTTTACTCCTATCCCAGGAAACCAGTATAGGTTAATGAATGTGTAGTATTTTTGTTACTTTCCAATGATACTGAACACCTTAATCCTTTATCATCTTTATAAGTATTAATTATTCTAGGTGTAGGGTTGGTGTTTTTCCATAGTATTGTTACACCTCTTTTTTGTGTATAATGTGAGCTTGCTAATACAGTATACAATTTGGGATTAAGTCTGTTAATATCAGATTGTAACAAATGTGTTTCTTGTAAAAAAAATGATCTGGGAATTGAGTGTTCTTAAGTATCTAAATAAGTTCCCTCTTTTACATCCATTATTTAAATATTAATATTTAATGATAAACGTTTTAGCAGGAAAGACAATTATTTCTGTGTTTCCTGCTAAACATAAGTGAAATTAAAGTGTTGAGTGCAAGTAACATTAAAATTAAAGTGCTGAGTGCAAATAACATTAAAGTTCTGAGTGCAGATTTTAGGCCCTTACATTCAACTTACTTCTGGTGTGGTGTCTGATATCTTGAGTCAATCAAGGTATTCCCTCTAACCACTCCTTCTGCCTTCTCTTTTCCCCCACCCCCACCTTCCTCAAACAGGTTAAACTGCTACAACTCAGTACAGGCATCATTTTCAAATCTAGGTGCTTAGGATTCCCCCCTCCCCCCCTTGGCTGACCTGGTGTGACTCAGTGTAAGTTTCTTCATTGTATGGATCTTTTACTGTTTTTTGTGTAACTGAATGACCTGCTGCTAAACTCTGATTCTGCACAGACTGCTTTATTTTTGTTGCAGATGCTTTATAAGTAGCTAGTGACTTTACTGAATTTCTGTGGTAATATTTGTGTTTAAACTGAACCTGTATCTAGAGAAAGTGTATAATCAGAGCTCCTATTTACTGCATATATTTTTAATGTTTAAATTGCACACACACATTGAAGTGCTTTTATGACCTGAATAACTTGGGCTAGCTGTACCTGAAGTGCTTTTACTGACAATTTTCCAGTTGTACAATTGTGAACAATTGATTTAGTTTTTCTTGTATATCTTTAAAATCTGGCAAGTATTTATTTATTGCATTGCTCTCTTGCTTAGGTTTCTTAGCTATAAATCTTAGTTCATTCCGAAGTGTGCTATGTTACCCCCCCAAACATTTCTGAATGTATTTTCTGAGATTTAAAAAAGTTTGGTTACAGGCCTGCTGTTCTGAACTCTTTGTAAGTTTCTTGGAGGCCATTTTTTGCTTGGGATAAAGGGAAGTCTCTCTGTTCATCAGTGGCAGTGATAAACGTTGAGCAGCCTGCCTGCCCCTGTGGGAGTGGTTACTGACTTGAAACTGTAGTTTTATTGGCCATTTTGGGTCAATTCCTAACTCCTTGATCTTCCTCTCTTAAATCCCTCTTTTGCGTGGGTTTGCACATTTTTGTGCATAGCGCAACAATGGGCAGTGCCGCCTAATTGGGTTTAAACTATTCCTGGTTCCACAAAGTCTACTCTTCACTTTTTCCCTTAGAACTGCTCTATCTCTCAATTTAAACACCATATTCTCATTCTAAGGCCCTTCACTGGTCCAAATAAGTAATCTTACAAGTTAGCACTATTAAACCATAAGCACTATTTACTCTTATACTCTCTACGATTATCTTGTCCCCTATTGGTCTGTCTTAATTCAGTTTCCCTATATTACTCTAGCATGTCCAAAGGTCAGTCAATGGTTCCCTCTCCAGTCCAGCTGGTGAATCTGGGAATTTTGAGGCAATGTTACAACTGTCTCATGTACACGGACAACCCTCTCCTCCTCCAAACGGGTTCAAATATATGTGAGAGATGCAACCATATAGCCAAACTGGAGGCTGAGCTCTCTCATCTCAAAACTGGTGAAACCAGTCAGGAGGAGAAGGTAACCTCACACAACACAATTCCAGTATCACATAGTCCCACCACATCAGCGAACCAAACACATAAATACACAAAAACATACTCGGAGGCTCTAAATAAAAATCTACCTAAGCAACAGAGGCCTCCAAAGCAGACATCCAAGCAAACGCTACCCCAAAACAAAACACACACAACACATAGCCCACAAAGTCAGTGTGCCAAGCAGCCACAGCCCTTAAGGCTGAATAACACACCTGATACTCTTGTAATAGGTGACTCTATTGTCAGACACACTGACGTCCCGCTCACCAGACTGAATAAAGAGAAGGTCACAGTGAGCTGTCTGTCGGGCGCTAGGATCCGCCACATAATGCAAGCACTCAGGTCACTCCAAAGCAAATACAAATATGACTCAGTCATTGTACATGCTGGTGTGAATGACCTGGGACGTACCTCCCTGGACTACATGAAAAGAGACATAGAGGAGCTCTCTGATCATGTAGCCCAGGTCGATATGACCCTGACCTTGAGCAGCATCTTACCCTCACCTAGAATGATGCCACAGTACAAAGACAAAATTATCGATTTTAACAATTAGCTAAAATGTTGGTGTCATTCTAAGGGGATCCAGTGTCTGTCAGCTTGGGATGACATGCTCGACAAGCCACGTTGCTTCGCTAGGGGTGGCTTGCACCAGTCACCACTGGGCTTTCGGATATTGGCAAAGGCTGTTGCCACCTCCATAGTGCCTTTTTTAGGCAAGGCTCAAAAGTCAAACCCACCTCCATAGATAGCACAAGAAACAAGAAACTAAGGGTAATTTTGCTAAACGCCAGAAGTCTTAACCTCAAGATGCACGCACTCTAAGCTCTCCTCAGTATGGAGGACATAGATATCTGTGCAGTGACAGAAACCTGGTTCAAGGCTCCAGAGAGCACCCCAGCACTACCAGGTTATACCTCATGTCATACTTTTTGGCCCCAAAACCTGGACCGAACCACAAAAGGAGGGGGAGTGTCCATATTTATCAAGGATATCCACACCTCCAGGTTAGTGGCATTGCACGAAGTATGGAGACCATCCATGTGCAACTAACAGTGGGCAAGACTGCTTTTCAGTTTATAGCATCCTACAGACCACCCTCTCAAAGTCAGGAATCCCACTCGGCTTTTCTGAAAACATTGGAGAACATGAAGATCTCTCCGAACACCATTATATTGGGTGACTTCAACTACCCAAACATAGACTGGGAGCACTACTCAAGCCCCAGCACCTTACCCCAAAGGTTCCTGGAAATTATAAACTCAAATGCTATGGAACAACTAGTCACCACTCCCACAAGAGGGGATAACATACTAGACCTGATCATTACCAACATGGGGACTCTATGCTCCACACCTGAAGTATATCCCTCATTGGTAAGATCAGACCATAAATTAATTTCACTGGATGTCCACATCCCGACCCCACCCCCAGCCCAGAATACCACAGTGAAAAACTTCTCACTTCTCAAAACTGAAGTGGAATCCTTCAAGGCCCCAGGGCCAGTGGAAACTACGGCCCAAACTGCAGAATCCTATATAAACGCATTCTACGGACATCTCCAGGAATACATGGATCATGCTATCCCAAACAAAAACAAAGCCCAAACATTCAAAGGCAGGCGTCCAGTCTGGTGGACCCCAGCCATAAATAAACTCTACAACAGAAGGAGGAAGATACTACATGATAGAGCAAAATCCCTAATAGGGAAGGCATCCCTGATCAGTACTAGCAAAAAATTATGATCCCTCATAAAATCCTCCAAGGCCAGCTTCGAGAGAAAAATTGCTCAGGACACTAAAGACAATCATAAGGCTTTTTTCAGTTATGTTAGGAACCTGGGATGCAAATCCCAGACTTGTTCTGAGTTGATTCTAAACGACAAAAAATACACTGAACACACAGACATCGCCAATATCCTGGCATACAGGTTCAGTGCAAACTTCTCCCCCCCCCCCCCCAAAAAAAAGAGCAAGTATCTATCCCGGCAGAGGGCTGCCTCCCAAACATCTCTGATGCTCAGGTGAAGGCTGCCCTCTCCAAAGCAAAAAACTCTGCTTCCATGGGACCAGATGGCATTCCGAGTTGCATCCTACATGAACTCCAAGAAGAACTAATCCCTCAAATAAAACAGCTGTACAATCTCAGCCTCACCACAGGATATGTGCCCACAGAATGGCGTACAGCAACAGTGGTCCCACTCCACAAAGGTGGAGCTTCCACGGACCCTGGAAACTATCACCCCATAAGCCTGACTAGCTTAG
Organism: Protopterus annectens; assembly: GCF_019279795.1. Taxonomy (NCBI): domain Eukaryota; kingdom Metazoa; phylum Chordata; order Ceratodontiformes; family Protopteridae; genus Protopterus; species Protopterus annectens. The sequence goes on from NC_056750.1 coordinate 881,348,316, forward strand.
TCTGCAAGGCTATGGAGAGGATCATCATGGAGCTCATAAACAAAGACATTGGGGACCTACAGACACTAGATCCTACCCAGTTCGGCTTCGTCAAGGGCAGATCCTGCCTTTTGAACCTGGTTGACTTCTTCGAAACAGTCACCAAAGCCATAGATGAAGGGAAGGTAGTCCACACAGCCTATCTGGACCTAGCAAAGGCATTTGACACAATACCCCACTCGGGCATCATAGATAAGCTATCCAGCTTAAATATAAACCCCTATGTCACAAGATGGGTCGCAAACTGGCTCAAAGACAGAACCCACAGAGTGAGAGTTGCTGGAGCCATGTCAGACTCGAAACCGGTCACAAGTGGCGTCCCACAAGGTTCTGTCCTGGGACCGCTCTTGTTCGGTATATACTTTTCCGAGGTACAGACCAACGTGGGAGGACTATGGCTCACCAAGTTCGCAGACAGCTGCAAACTAGGCGCCACAATCAACTCTCCAGCTGACACAAACATCCTTCAAAAAGGTCTCACAGAGACGGATAACTGGTGCTAGAGCCATGGACTAAAGCTAAATGCCAAAAAGTGTATAGTCATACCCTTTGGCAAAAACAATGTGCCCACAAATTACCACATAGGCGGTAACCCATTAAGTACAGAGAAAGTAATTAGGGATCTGGGGACCTAAGTTGATAGCAATCTCTCCTTTGACAACCACATTGCCAAAGTGGTTAGAAAGACCTTTTACATAGCCCACCTCATCATGAAAGGATTCACATCTAGATCAAGAGAGGTAATCGTGCCCCTTTATTCATACCTCACCAGGCCCATCATAGAATACAATGCCCCTTTTGGGATGTACCTTACCCGACACCTGCAGCAATTAGAAAGACCCCAAAAGTACCTCACCAAGAGGATCAAGGGACTCAAACAGATGCCATATGCTGCTCGGTTAAAAAACTCCAGCTCTACTCAGTTGCATACCGCCTACTTTGAGGCGATCTATGCCTGACATATAAAGCTATGTCCAGTCCAGAATTAATGGACATGCTCCACCTCAGTAAATCTAAATCCCTTAGAGCCACACGCTCAAGGGACTTGAACCTCAACACTGAAATAAATAGAACTTGCTGGAGGGACAGATTCATAACCCAGAGGCTCCCTTCGCTCTAGAACAGAATTCCAATTCATGTTAGGCAGAGCATCTCACTGAATCTCTTCAAGAAGAATCTTGATGAGTGGATGGGGGATCATAGGTTTGTCCCGGGGATTACTTCCATGTCACTATTCGACAGAGGCACAGCAAACTAAACCTTAAAAAGGGCACAGTATACTCAAATCAAGGGGTGGCGTAAGCCAAACAAAATCGGGCTAGGCTTATAATTGCCCCAGGGCAGATAGCCTAGTATGAACCTATGAACCTAAATAACTGCCTGTTGCCTTCATGCTTACCCCAGAATCTCTGCTTTCTCTTTTCCTAGTCATTTACCTACAAAACGGAGTCTACAGGACTGCAATTGGCCACCATAACAAAAACTGTTTCTCCCAACATTTAAGCAGAGTAGGTTGCTTTTACTTACAGTGCTGTGTAATTAAACAAGTCACCAATTTGGTCAGCCATAGGGCTCATTTCTACTTAAGTGTTTGCCTCCTTCCCCTGTAACTAAAGTACACTGTCTCTTACATTAAGAGCTGTAATACTTACCTTACAGCTTTAGGACACCTTAGGAAACCTTGTAAACAGCAATAGCCCCACTATGCTCGGGTTCTCTTCGCTCCCTTCCCTGCTCCCAATTCCCTCCCATCCCCAGTATCTCTAAATTTATAGTACTATAGCCACTCCCCCACTTACTAGATCCTATCAGCTTTCATCTGGGATAATTCCCCCCCCCATTCTTCTACCTGCATTTTAATAGCACCTATTGGGTTTCATCTGGCATTCTCCCATCCCCCTTCCAGTACCTTTACCTCACCACTCTATCATCTGGTGTTGCAACCCCAGGTAAAACAGTTACTTAACTCACTAGCTGTATCACAAATACTGATCAACTCCTCTTTACTACCCCTCTTGCTCACATCATACCTCCTTACCTTGTATGAAAACCAGTTTCTAACGGGATTTCAGGTCCTGAAAGGCCATACTATCACCCCAGCTGTGAATCCTCCCACCTTCAACTATGCTTACAGTACCAGGTCCTATCCAACATCTTGTTCAGTCTATCAACATCTCAACCCCAGGCACATTAGCTCTATATCCAAACACTACCACAAACTAATAAACAATTGCTGAAGTTCATCACCAAGTATAGACTTAACCCAATACTTGGTGGTGATATTCACCCCAACCCTGGCCCACCCACTTCAGATACACATATCCCCTCGACTTGCAATCTAAGCTACAAACCTACAATTAATAGGCCAACTAACTCTCTCCTAGCCTGTCATCTCAATATTAGAAGCATTAATAACAAGGTACATGAACTGCATGCACTTCTGACTGTCCACTCCCCTGAGATTCTCTGTTTATCTGAAACCTTGTTAAAACCTAACACTACAGACAATAAAGTGTTACCATCTGGGTACAACATACACAGGCTGGGTCGTGCTTCCAGGAAGGGGGTTTGGGGTAGCTGTACTCTATAAATCTGAGTTGAATGTCACCATAGATGTAATACATCTACCTCAGATTAATAACTCAGAGATTCTTGCCACCATATTGCAACTTAATAAAAAAAATGCATTAATATAATCTGTATGTACATTCTCCCAGGTAACAATATATCTACACTTGAAGATATCCTGCACTGGCTATCATGTCACTACTCCTAAGAAACTCTACTACTTGGAGACTTTAACATAGACTGGGGCACATGATGTTCTTCGTGTTTCACTGTTGCAGTCATAACTGTAGGGTATTCCTGCCGGCAGGCAGCCCGAGGTCGGCCAGAATTCCAAAGTCTGGGTCCGACGTCGGCTGTACCAGCAAGTACCCTGACGTCAGAACGTAGAGGTATAAAGCTGACAGCCGACGCCATCTTCTCCAGTCTTTCTTGCCGTGCGGTGGAAAGCAGCTCGCAAGTTGTTGGTTGGCAGATTCCGGACAACGTGCTTTGCTTGTCGTCGGTCCGAAGTCTTCTTCTTCTCTTCTCAAGCTAAGTACCCCGTTGGGGAAACTTTTTTCATGCTCCTCCGATGCCAGAAAAAGTTAATAATTATATATCGTGTGGAAAACAAATACCTCATAAAGATTTCCACTCTTACTGTCTTCCTTGCTTAGGCCCTGACCACGACGTTTCTTGCTGTCGGTTTTGTGCCTGGTTTAATTCTCGTACTATTAAGCGTAGGTACGATTGGGCCTTGAATTATTTCGGTAGACGGTTCAATTATAGGATGTCGTCGGATACTTTACCGACAACCGGAATTCACAAAAAACGCAAGGTCAAGGATAGGCCTCCGAGGTCCAAACAGGATACTTTGCAGCCGGAGCCAGCTTCGGGTTCGGCGGTCGTCAGTGAGGCACTTTTGCAGCTCCTGTCGTCAGCCACTTCGGAACCGATGGCCGACGCGGACTCCCATGGGGAGCCAACTAGGCCCAGTATTTCATCTGCTGCAGGACCTTCGGACATCGCTCCTTCAGATGGGTCCGGAACCGCTGTGCAGGTACCGGCTTCTGAAGGGGTTTTCAGGCCTTCTCATATCACTATTACTACAAAGACAAAGGCAAAGTCAAAGACTCCAGTTAAGCCAAGGGTTTCTTCTCAAGCTTCTACGGATTCAGCTCCCAAGACCCAGAAACAATTATTAAGGATGGCTGAAGATTTGCTTACTATGATTAGGGTTCTCACCCACTTCCTGAAAAAAGGCCTAGACAGGATATTCCTTATGATTCCTCTGATCAGGCTTCTGTGTCTTCAGTCTCTTCCTCTGACCAGGATTATTCTTTTCCTCCTTATGAGGATTCTGATGCAGAGGACTCTATTCCCTCTGCTTCTCCCCCTGAAGATTTTTCTTTTGGGGAAACCTTGCATGAGATGAGAGAGCATTTTCATTGGGAAGGTCAGGATTACTCCGCTTCCAAGAAGAGACTTAGGGAATTTCTCCTTCTCACACAACACAGGCCTTTGGCTATTCCTCCTGTTCTTGATATTGTGGATGATGCTTTCTCTGAAGCTAACCTGAATCCTAATTCCTTTCCGCCTGCTCCTTCTAAGCCGGATAGATTTTACAGAGTACCTGATTCCCATCAGTTTCTGTTCAAGAACCCTTCTGCAGATCCTGAAACTATTTCTCAGGGCTCCAAGGCTGCTAAGGCCGCTTCATCTAAAAATCCTATTCCCTCTGAAAAGGATTCTCGTGCCTTGGACAGATGGGGCAAAAAGGTGTATACTTCTGCTACTCTTTCTGTTAGAGCTTTAAATTGCCAGTTTCATATGTTCAAGTATCAGCAATTTCTTTTGTCTGTTTTAAAACAAAAACTTTCAACCTTACCTGCATGTGCAGAGGACAAGGAATTACAGGATGTACTGCATGCAACTGAACAAGTTAGCAAACATAGTTTACATTGTGGTTTTGATGCCTTGGAGGCTTCTTGTAGGGCCGCAGCCTCTGGTACTGTTATCAGGAGACATGCTTGGCTTCGAGAGCAGAATTTACCTGAGCAAGTTAAGGCTAAATTGTTAGATGCCCCTGTTCAGCATGATGTTTTGTTTGGATCTAAAGCTGAGGAGGTTATTAAAAAGATGGAGGATAAAGCGAAATCTATGCAGACTGTTAAAGATTTCTTACAAGTTCAGCCTCCTAGATTTTCTAGAAATTGGCCCTCCAAAAATTGGTTCTTTCTCACGTCTGACAGGCCTCAAAGGGGAAGATATAGACGCTCCAGAGGTCGGGCTCAGGCACAGGCCTCTTACAGGTCCAGACAATGGACTGCTTCATCACCGAGAAGGGGAGAAGACAAATCTCAATCACAAAGGAAGCAGACCCAATGGCTCTCTCTGTTGGGCTACAGGTCCTCCTTACCTGGAAGCCCCTCTCGGAGGAAAACTGTCTCTTTTCTACCAAAATTGGACTCATATTACCCAAGACAAATGGGTTTTGGACGTGATTTTAAGAGGTTACAAATTCCACTTTCATACTCTGCCAAGGTCTATCGGTTGGCCAGATCTGCCAAAACATCAATGGTCAGAGGCCTTAAATCAAGTGGACGCTTTACTGGCCATGAGAGCCATAGAACCTGTTCCACTTTCAGAGATGGGAAAAGGTTTTTACTCAAGACTATTTCTGGTCCCAAGAAAACAAAACTCATGGAGACCTATTCTGGACCTTTCAGTATTAAACACCTTTCTGGAAATTCCAAAATTCAGGATGCTTACTCTACAACAACTTCTTCCAGTGCTCTCCCAGGATGCTTGGATGGTGACATTGGACTTAAAGGAAGCCTACTTACACATTCCCATCAGGCAGGAATGCAGAAAATACCTCAGATTCAAGGCAGGTACGAGGCACTTTCAATTCTCTGTACTGCCCTTTGGCTTATCTACTGCGCCCAGAGTCTTTACCAAGTGTCTGGCTCCAGTAGTAACTTATTGCAGACTCCAAGGGATTCAAATTTACCCCTATCTGGACGACTGCCTTATTCAGGTGGACAGCAAAGACCTTCTACTTCAACATCTGCATTTTGTTCAACGTCTTCTCCTACTACTGGGATTTTCAGTGAACACAAAAAAGTCACATTTGATCCCCTCTCAGCAAATTATCTTTTTGGGAGCTCTTCTAAACACAAGCTCGCAAAGGGCCTTCCTCACTCCAGAAAAACAATTACAGCTGGCCTCAATTTTCAAAACCTTGGCTACTTTAACTCAGCTCACTGCAAGGAAATTCCTGCAGGCACTGGACTACATGGCTTCTTGCATCCTGTTGATTCCAAATGCAAGGCTTCATATGAGAAAACTTCAATGGTACTTAAAGAGTGTATGGTCACAGCATTACCACAGTCTGGACACAATGATTCCACTGATTCCCTGCCTCCAAAAAGAGTTCCTTTGGTGGTCCAGGGCTTGTGCTTTAAACGAAGGGAACCCCTTTCGTCTGCCTCAACCGTCTCAGATCATAACCAGTAACCTTGTGTGGCTGTCCAGAAAATAAAACAAATAATACCAAAAGAACTGGAAAGCCGCCGAGTAGAGTGCAATCACTAGTAAATCTTGTAAATCTTGTAACTAGTAACGAACAGTGACACCGTCAACGTGCATAAACGCTTTTATTTAAAAAATCCACATGCGTTTTCGTCCCTTCATGCAGGACTTCATCAGATAAAATAACACAGAAACTTGTTCATTTTTATATGTAACATTCAGGTTAATTAACCTATGAAATCCAATTAATTAAGTTTAAATGAACCAATCCATCTTCTTTCTCTTCCTCATTAATATTTATTTATTCTATTTATTAAGCCCCTTTTAAAAAAACATGAATTGATAAATTGATGTATTGTGATATTAAACAACTTCCACATTTCATTTTAATATATATTAAAAATATGTTCCTATAATAAATGAATAAATGTTTAAACAATATTCAACCTAATGCATACTAATACATAGAAATGTATATGTAAAAAACTCCCTCTAGTGTCCGAAACCTGTAATACCTAATAATAAAAATACACCTTACAAATAAACTTTCTTTTCTAAATATATAAATATAAATACTTAAATATATAAATATAAATATAAATATAAAAATTTATATGTCAATATAAAACCTCATGAATATGTTAAAATCTATATATAATTAAATATAAGTAATAAAAATATCACTTTGTTGAAAAATACAACCCAGGAAAATGATGTACCTCAAATTTTATTGGCCTTCAACTTTAAAATAGGTCCAATAGATATATTTTCATTCAATCCAGGCTTCTTACAAGCATCAAGATAAACTTGCCACCACAATTCTCTATTTTCCAGTATTTCCTCCCATAAACCTCCCCTAACGTCCTGTTTTACCTGTTCTAATATAAAGAATAAGAATTTTGCTCCTATACAACTTTTGAAGTGCCTATATAGTGCATTTGTTTCCTTGGCTTTACCAATATCGTACATATGTTCATATATACGCCTTTTGAATACCCTTTCTGTCTTCCCAATATAAAAAGATTGACAATTTTGGCAAACTGCTAGGTAAACTACTCCTTGTGTATTACAATTAAATCTATCCTTACTTTTTATCATTCTTTTCCTACTTTCAATAAAAAATTCATCTTTATTCATGATGTAAGGACACTGTGCACATCTCCCGCACTTAAAAGTTCCAACCTTTCTATTTTCTGCCCTTTTTCTATACTTTCCATATCCTTCTATTTTCTTTCTTATATTGGGTGGATTTCTAAAAGTCACTTGAGGTATTATATTTTTTATTTCTTCCATGTCAGTAAAGGCAGAAAATCTTTCCCATTCTCTCTTAAAAATATATTTAACATCTTTACTTAAGGTATTAAATTCTGTAATTAACCTTTTTACATTCTTATTCTCATCTAAATTTACATTTTTCCTATCAAAGCCCTTTTTCTTCACTTCCATTATTCCGTTTATTGGTTGAAATTTATCTCTTCTACCAATCTCAACTTCTCTTCTTATTTCTCTTACAAATTCCAACGGGTAACCTCTATCTAAAAACATTGTTTCTAATTTATTACATTCTATATAAAAATCTCCTTCATCACTTGTCATCCTCGAGCCTCTCACAAACTGGCCTTTTACAATATTTTTCTTACAATGGGTAGGGTGAAAACTATCGTAATGCAAGTAAGAATTACAATATGTATCTTTTCTAAATACCTTGGTTTCTAATTTCTTGTCTTTCTTATAAACTTCAATATCCAAATAATTAATAACAACTGCATTCATAGCATAAGTGAACTTTAAATAATTTGTAGTTGAATTTATATAAGAAATGAATTCCTTGAATTTTTCTTCCCCCCTATCCAAAATATCACTATATCATCCAGAAATCTGTGATAAAGTGACCAATATTGTCTAAAGGTAGAATTCACTATAAATTTCTCTTCCCATTTAGCAAGCACTATATTGGCGAAAGTGGGGGCACAAGCTGCCCCCATGGAGACCCCTGATGTTTGTTGAAAATATTCTCCGTTGAACATTAAATAATTATACTTTAATATAGTGTCCATTAATGTCACAATAGTCACTTTTTCTTCTTGTGACAATTTTTCATCCGCATAAATACTCTCTTCAAAGAATTCCATACCTTCCCTATGGGGTATACTAGAAAAGAGGTCTATAACATCTATTGTGATAAAAATTATTTCATCTTTATATGTATTAGGCGTAAGTTCCCTTAAAAAATCCCACGAGTCTTTTAAAATAATGTCATTATTCATCCATATGTGTTTAGCTTTATTATCCACATATTTGGCTAAAGGCGTTATTTTTGCCCCTTCTGCCGTAACTATAGGCCTTAAAGGGGGATCAGTCTGATTCTTATGAATCTTGGGTATACCAAACATGGTTGCTACCCTTGGCTTCTTTACTTCTAAATATTTATAGGTTTTGATGTCTATAACCTTATCCATTAACAAATTTTCCAATACCAGGTCAATTCTCCTATATGCTACTGCCAACTCATTTTTTGAAACTATAGAATATTTTCCTCCATCTAAAAGTATTGAATTCATTTTAGTTTCATAAATAGTTCTATCCATAATGACAATCCCTCCCCCCTTATCTGGTTTCATCACTCTTACTGCAGGATTTTCCATTATTTCTTTCAAAACTTCGAACTCACCATTCTTAAAATTAGTTCTGTATTTGTTCTTATAATTGCCTTTCTTTTCAAGTTTCCTAATTTCTCTTTCCAATACATTTTCAAAATTCTTTATTTGTGGTGCTAAAGGTGGATTGAATGTCGAACTCCTAGTTAATTCAGTAATTCCATTGTTATTTCTTTCTAACCCCATTTTAGAGGCCAAAACAGTTAAATTTAATTTCCTAGTAAATAACTTGATATCTAAAATTGTACCGGTTACATCTCCTTTTTTCACTGGGTTGTATTTCAATCCTTTGCTAAAAAGACCAAAATATTCTGTCCTCAGACTAATATTGCTAAAATTATAAATAGTAAAACCATTATAAATACTCTTGGTTTCACTCTCAAACCTAATGCCCTCTTCTGTTTCTAAACTGTCAGTGGGAACCGGGGTACCAACTAAAATTGTCTCCCCCTCCCCCTTCTCCCCCCCTCAATTGAAAATTTCTTTCATTATTGTAGGGTAAATATTGTGCTTGACCTACTTCTTGCAAAGGTGGAAAATCTGTATCATAATCTTGTTCTACATTCCCTGTTTCCACATTTTCATTATTATAAAACCTTCTTTTACCATAATTAAAATTCCTAAAATTAACTTTAACATTAAATGGTGCAGGTTTCGGATAACTAGTATTGTTTGCATATTCTTTTATGTCCCTATTTAACTTTCCCATTTTACGTTGTATTGTATCTTCACATTTCAAATCAATATCATTTCTTAATTGAAAGTATCTCTCACTTTCTTGTTTAATACCAAATATAAGGTCCTTTTTGATATTGATATCCAGATTATTAATTTCTTGTTCAAGTGAAATTTGCTTCCTTTCATTTTCTTCAATAATAAGCTGGACTATCTCTAAACCACATTTATTAAAGGTTTTAAGTAAACTTTCATGAAACACGGACCCTATTTGCACATTATTTGGGTATTTGTATACCCTAAGTCCTTTGGGGACTATTTCTCAGATCATAACCACGGACGCTTCGGATTATGCTTGGGGAGCTCATTTTCTAGACATTTGCCAGCAGGGCTCTTGGACAAAAAAGCATCTTCTCTGGCACATCAACCTGAAGGAAATGTTGGCAGTCCAAAATGCTCTTCTAGCCTTCCAGAATCTTTTGAAACCAGGGCCTCTTCTGATTCATACAGACAATACCACAGTTATGTGGTACATAAACAAGCAAGGGGGCTCTCACTCTTACCCCCTTTGCAGACTAGCCATGAATTTATGGGACACAGCTCTAAATCTGAATCTGCATCTTCAAGCTCAATTCATTCCAGGAAAACAGAATCTCTTAGCAGACAGCCTAAGCAGAAACCTTTTGGATCCTCACGAATGGATGCTGGACACCAACTTATTCATCAGGATTACTGCAGTTTGGGGTTGCCCTCAGATAGATCTGTTTGCATCCCATCTCAATCATCAGTTGCCTCTCTTTTGCACCAGGTCCTTCCACAAAACAGCTTGGAAAGTGGATGCCCTGTCTTTCAGCTGGAGGAATCTTTCGGGATATGCCTTCCCTCCTCTTCTGCCTCGGGTGTTACTGAAAATAAAACAGGACAAACCCAAGATTATCATTTTAATAGCTCCAAATTGGCCTCGGCAGTTTTGGTATCCAACTTTAAAACACCTATTCTTGGAACCTCCTTGGATCCTACCTCTGATCCCTTCTCTTATGTCCCAGCATCAGGGTCAGATGCTGCACTCTCAAATCAAGACTCTATGCCTGGCAGTTTGGCTCTACAAGGGCCTTTGATTCCTTCTTCTCTTCCCAAACAAGTTTTGGATGTTCTTTTAGAAGCTAGGCGGCCTAGCACTAGAAAATCTTATGCTTCTAAATGGAAAAGATTTTGTATTTGGATGCAGGATCGAGGTTCTGATCCTCTTTTGCCTGATATTTCCTCGATTTTGCTTTACCTCTCTGACCTTTTGCTTAAAGGCCTCTCCTTTTCCTCCATCAAAATTCATGCTTCTGCTATCTCGGCTCATTTCAACACTGATCCTCCCATCTTTTCTCACCAGCTGGTGAGACAATTTTTGAGAGGGGCTAAGAATTTAAGACCTCCCAGAACTCCTCCTGTTCCTGCTTGGGATCTTAATTATGTCTTGGAGAAACTTACTTTGCCTCCTTTTGAGCCTGCTGCGCTCGATATCAAGTTCTTATCCTGGAAGACAGCTATTTTATTGGCATTGACTTCTGCCAGAAGGGTTTCAGAATTGCAAGCTCTCATGGCTGTGGAACCATATATTATCTTCCACCAAGACAGAGTTTCCTTGAGGACCAATCCTACATTTATGCCTAAGGTGATTTCTAAGGTGGCTCTAAATCAGACTATTCACCTTCCTACCTTCTTTCCAAATCCTCAAAATAAAGGGGAAAGGATCTTACATTCATTGGACATACACAGACAACTACGTTTTTAACTGGATAAAACTAAAGATTTCAGAAAATCTGATCAATTGTTTATCTCTTATGCCTTCAGTTCTCTAGGTAAGGCTATTTCTAAACAAACTATTTCCAAATGGATTGCTCATGGAATAAGGTTTTGTTACTCTCACTATGGCAAACAGATTCCAGGTATTGTTAGAAGTCATTCTACTAGAGCAGCTGCCACTTCAGCAGCTTTTCTCAGAGGAGTTCCTACCAAGGACATTTTGAAGGCTGCCACTTGGAGTTCACTGCATACTTTTTCTAAGCACTATAATCTCCCTTTGTATTCTAAGTCTAGGGCAAGCTTTGCCTCTGCTGTTTTGCAGGGTCTTCTAGCTGCCCCTTCTACTGCATAACCTCCTCCCTCATTCACAGCTTTGGGGTTCTACCCTACAGTTATGACTGCAACAGTGAAACACGAAGAATATAGTACAGTTGTGTACACCTACCATAAATGTAGATGTTCGAGTGTCTTCACTGTTGCAGTCGGTGTTTCCCTCCCACCATTCCCCTTTTATTTTTGCTTGTTCTCTCTTCCACTTCCTTTGTGGTGTATTTGTGTTTCTTTTTGGACACCTTTTGGTTATTTTGGGGGCTTCTGACATCTGGGGCAAGAAAGGCTGGAGAAGATGGCGTCGGCTGTCAGCTTTATACCTCTACGTTCTGACGTCAGGGTACTTGCTGGTACAGCCGACGCCGGACCCAGACTTTGGAATTCTGGCCAACCTCGGGCTGCCTGCCGGCAGGAATACCCTACAGTTATGACTGCAACAGTGAAGACACTCGAACATCTACATTTATGGTAGGTGTACACAACTGTACTTTCCTCAGAATCCCCAACCACCCATATTAACCTGCATGCATTTACACAAATCATATCAACCCCTACCAGGATAGGTAAACCCAACCAAAAAGAAAGCATACTTGACTGGGTACTGATAAATAGTCATCCCCAACTGTACACCTCTGGTACCCTCCCTGATGGCCTAAACGATCACCTTCTCGCATATATAATTAAGCACAAAGCCATTAACCCCCAACAACCCTTACTCAGAAAGGTTAGAAACAATAAAAACTTTGACCCTGCCAAATTCCAACAAGAACTAAACTCATGTAATTGGTCTATTCTAAAACCCCTCCCTTTAGAGGAAGCAGTAGCATACAAATTCCTTGAGATCCTTGATTTGCATGCATCTGTTCGTTCAATGAAAACAAAGGCAAAAACTGCGCCATGGCTTCCTAAAGAGTCTAAACTCAACATTACCCTTAGAAACAAAGCATGGGCTTTATGGCATTCTACTAAAGACCCCCAAGATCACATTAAATACAGGCAATCCAGGAACTAAACTAAAAAATCCATTTTACAAGACAAAAAACAATACTACTGTAATTTACAGACAGTAAATCAAAATAACCCTCAGAAGTTTTGGGCAGGTTTAAATAATCTACTACATCCTGGACAAACTTCAACCCCAATCCCTGCTGCTACTATTGATAAAACCCCTGAAGATATTTCTGACAATTTTAACCAATTCTTTACTGAGACAATTCAAGCCCTAGCTAGCCAACTACCTCCTAGCTCCCCTGGTCATGAAAGTACAACCCCTATAAACCTACTCACGTTCAGCTTCCAGCCAGTCACCACTTCACTTATCCGTGCCTTAATCAAAAAAGTTAGAACCCACTACACTCTCTACTGATCAACTCCCTGACGAGTACCTACAAAAATTAGCTGATGCCATTGATTACCCCGTCTCAATACTAATCACTTGAACCACAGTAGAAGCTAAAATTCCCACCATCTGGAAAATATCCTATGTAATCCCACTTCACAAAGGAGGCAGCTCCACTGAATTCTCCAATTATAGGCCACTTGCTGTACTCTCTCCACTTGAAAAGCTTATGGAAAAATGTATTCATAGAGAACTCATGCACCACCTAATCCAGAATCACCTTATGGTAGACACTCAGCATGGCTTCCGTCCTCATCACAGCACTACTTCAGCCCTCCTAGCCTTTACCAACACCATAAACCATAATCACAACAATAATTATATATCCTCAGCCCTCTTCTTGCATCTTTCCAAGGCATTCGATATGGTTGATCACCAACTTTTAATCAACACCCTGCAAACATTCTGTCTAGATACTAAAGCCCTTCAATGGTTTCAATCCTACCTGAATGGTAGACAGCAGGCTGTCCTCTGGCAGAACAAACTCTTTAACCTACTACCTAACACCCTTGGAGTACCACAAGGCTCCATACTAGGGCCCTTGCTGTTCTCCATCTTCATTAATGACCTTTATACTGTCATCCCAAAAGTCAGCTGTATCTAATATGCTGATGACTCTACCCTGATTTGCTCAGCCACATCTCCAATAGACTTATGGTCAGCTACTCAGACGACTTTTAATACACTAGAAAACTGGCTTTCTGAATGTTGTCTGATCCTAAATCCCAAAAAAACTAAAATGCTGTTATTTTCACCAACATGTAGGTCTACTGCTTTCATCTTTGCCATAAATTCAAATGATGGCATAATAATCTCCCCTGACTCCTCTACAAAACTTCTACACTGTAAAGATAAATCCAATAAATAACACAACGCTGAGCAAAAACGACCTTTATAACACAAAGCTTTCAGGTATTTACCCTTTCTCAATGCTTTAACACAGGTTCACTTAAAAACAGCATTTAAATAGGAGACATAAACCACATGACACACAGCCCAAATATCATGTGATTAACTTAATATGATGGAATGCATCAGTCTAAAATTCATATTAAAAATCAATACATAACAGTAATACATAAAATTATATCAATATTTTAGTTACAAATTGGTTAAAATTTACAAAATACATTCAAAATCTTACTTTAACTTTGTACGCTGTAATTTAGGTTCATATGTTGGTACTAGGCTATCAGCCCTAGGGCCTATACAAGCCTAGCCATAACAATTCCCTGGCTATTTCTTCCCACATTATTTACTTTCCTGGACCCCTGTCTAGCAGGGCGACTGACGTGATCCCTGGGGTGAATTTCCTTTCTCCCATCCAATCGTCAAGGTTCCTCTTGAAGAGGTCCAAAGAGGCACTCTGCTTGACATGCATGGGCAATCTATTCCAGAGTCTGGGGAGTCTCTGGGTCAGGAACCTATCCCTCCAGCATGTTTTGTTTATTGTGATGACAAGGTTTAGATCCCTGGAGCGTGTAGCTCTGAGGGATTGGGATTTCTTTAAGTGTAGCATGTCCAACAGCTTTGGGTTTGACATGGCCTTGTATGTTAAGCAGAGATCGCCTATGAGTAGACGATATGCGACAGAGTATAGCTGGAGTTTTTTAAGGCGGTCAGCGTAGGGCATCTGCTTTAGGCCTGTGATTCTTTTAGTGAGGTATTTCTGAGGCCTTTCCAGTTGTTGCATATGTCTTGAGAGGTACATACCAAATGGGGCGTTGTATTCTATAATGGGTCTAATGAGGGATGAGTACAGTGGGACAATGACCTCCTTTTTTCTGGATGAAAAGCCCTTTGTGATGAGGTGTGCCACATAGAAGGATTTCCTGACTGTTGTGGCGATGTGGTTATCGAAGGTGAGACCACTGTCCACCTGTGTCCCTAAGTCTCTTATCACACTTTCTGTGTTTAGTGTACTGCCACCTATATGGTAATTCATGGATACATGTTTTTTCCCAAAGGGGATAACAATACATTTCTTGGCATTGAGCTTGAGCCCATGGCTCTGGCACCAAGCATCTGTTTCTGTAAGGCCCTTTGTAGAGTATCCACATCATTTGGGGATTCAGTAATGGCTCCCAGTTTGCAGTCATCTGCAAACTTTGTTAGCCAGAGTCCCTTAGTGTTGACCTGTACTTAAGAGAAGTAGATGCCAAACAAGATCGGCCCCAGGACTGAACCCTGAGGTACTCCACTTGTCACTTGTCTGGAGCTGGATTTGGAGTCGGCTACTTTTACAGTGTGGGTTCTATCAGTAAGCCATTTAGCAACCCATTGGGTGACATAGGGATTAATGCCCAACTTAGTAAGTTTATCTATGATTCCAGAGTGGGGAATGGTGTCAAAGGCCTTGGCAAGGTCTAGATAGGCTGTGTGGACCACCTTACCCTTGTCCATGGCTCTGGAGACTGATTCAAAGAAGTCAATCAGATTCAGGAGACAAGATTGGCCCTTCACAAACCCAAACTGGGTGGGGTCCAGTGTTTGAAGGTTGCCAATGTCTTTGTTTATAAGTTCCATGATAATACGCTCCATGGCCTTGCAGATAAGGCTTGTCAGACTGATGGGACAGTAGTTTCCTGGATCCAAGGTGGATCCCCCCTTGTGGGTTGGGATAACTGTAGCTATGCGCCACTCAGTGGGCACGAAACCTGAGGTGAGGCTATGATTAAACATGACACTTAGGTGAGGTGCCAGTTCATATTGTAGTTCATGTAGTACACAGCCCGGGATGTCAACTGGTCCCATGGATGCTGTATTCTTGGCTTTAGAGAGTGCGTTTTGTACTTGTGTGGCCATTATTACTGGAATTTGGCAATCTTCTGGTATTAAGATGGGCCATTTAGGGGGTGAGACGGGGGTGAAGTTGGCACTGAATCGATCTGCCAGGATATTGGCAATATCCTTCGGATCAGTATATTTAATGCCATTCTGTTTTAGCTCAGTGCAGATCTGAGCATTGACATTTAGATTCTTGACATAGTTATAGAATGCTTTGTGGTTGTCTTTGGAATCTTTGGCAATTTTATTTTCGTAACTAGCTTTGAAGGATTTTATGAGGCATCTCAGTTTTTACTGAGGCTAGTAAGGGAGTTTTTTGCATCCTGGGATTTTCCTCTTTTCTGTAAAAGTTTCTTCCTTTTGTTGTAAAGTTTCTTTATGGCAGGGGACCACCAGATTGGCTTCCTTTTTTTGGATGAGAGCATTTTGGTTCTATTTGGGATGGCACGATTCATGCTTGAGTGGATGTGCTCGTACAGTGCCTTAGTGTAGGATTCAGCAGTTGAACTTTCAGTTCCCGTCTGCATGGGTGTCATGAAGTTTGTCACTTCTGACTTGAGTAGCATGAAGTTGGCTTTGGAGAAGTTTTTTATGGTTGTTTCTTTACTGGGGGGTGGGGGTGGGATGTGGATGTTAAGGGTGATTAGCTTATGGTCAGACCTGACTAACGAGGGGGTGACCATAGGTATGGAGCATTGAATTCCCATGTTGGTAATGACCAGATCTAGGATTCCAAGAACCGTTGCGCAAAGGTGTAGTAGTTTTCCCAGTTAATGGCAGGGTAGTTAAAATCACCCAGTATTAGGGTGTTTGGTTCTATCTTAATATTTTCCAGTATGTTTAGAAAGGTGTAGTGAGAATCTTGGGGTATGGTGGGGGATCTGTAGCAAGCTACAATTTGGATTGCAGTCTTACCTAGTGTCAGTTGCACTTGGAGAATTTCAGACACATTGTGTTGGCCAACTAGCCTGGTGGTGTGAATATCCTTGGTGAATATTGACACTCCTCCACCTTTAGTGTTTTGGTCCTGGTTTGGTGGCCGAAAAGTGTGGTAAGAGTTGTAGCCTGGTATTGCAGGGGTGCTCTCTGGAGCCTTGAACCAGGTCTCAGTTACTGCACAGATATCGATGTTCTCCATTTTTAGGAGTGCCTCGAGAGAATGCATTTTGAGGTTTAGACTTCTAGCATTGAGTAGCATTACCTTCAGATTTTGCATGCTTGTACCTGTTACGGTGGTGGTTTTGTCCTTTGAAGTTTGCCTAAAAAAGTTATTTAGTCAAAACAGGTTTTAAAGAGACAGCAGAATTCAAACCTGGTTGTTGATCTGCTGAAAATCTAATGATCCATTCAAATTCTCTGACCTCTAGTAAATTTCCAATATCACCTCCTCTAGTAGATAGTGTAACAGCATCAATTGCTCTAAATTTAAATCTATGACCTAAACCATGTGTACTAATGTGCTTAAACAGTGCATTATTTCCACAGGCTCTTCTAATTTCAGACTTGTGTTTTATTATGCGTTCTTTTAATCTCCTAGTAGTTTTTCCAATATAAAATGAACAGCATGCTGTGCAGGTTGCTAAATAGACCACATTATTTGTATTGCATGTGGCCGAGATGTCAAATGTAAATTCCTTATGTGTTAATGGATGCAAAAATTTACTATTATCAGATGACCCACAGAGAATGTCATCACAGCAACTACAATTACCACATATAGAAGTACCTTTCTTTCTTAAGACACAGGCAAAATCAGCTTCCGTTCTAAAATCTTTATAACATAACATGCTCTTTATTGTCTTCATGTTTTTATAAGCAAACTTAGGTTTATCATCCAAAATTGCCCTAATTTCATTGGATGCCATTAATACTGTCCAATATTTACTAATAATATTCCTTACTGATCTTGTCCTAGTATTATATGAAGTTATATATCTAAGCTTCCCATCCCTACTATCATCACTAGAATTACTACTTTTATATTCACCATTGGACAAAAATATAGGTATAAAGGTAGTCGACCTATTTGTTATTACTTGGGTCTTAATATCAAGCAGAATATCAGGATCATATCCACTATCTAAGAATTCTTGGTATACTCCTCTACAAAACTATTAGGTGTCATCATAGATAATCTAAAATTTGACCTACATCTTAACCAAACTATCAAAACCATCAATAAAAAACTAGGGTCACTTTACAGAATAAAAGCCTTCCCAACTCCTCCAGATAAAATTGCCATAGCTTGCTCTCGCCTTCTTTCCACCCTTCTGTATACATCCCCCCCTACTCTCGAATTTAAACAAGACTGTCCTTAACAAACTCTCAATTTGCTACAACCACATTGCCATGTTTTCCTGTGGGCTGCCTTTTAGGACACATCATTGCATTAATCTAAACCAGCTTGGGTGGCTTGAACTACCCAGCCTAATCCAGTATAACCAACTGATTATGGCCTATAAAACCCTCTATAATCCGGACAATACTCCTGCACTTAAAAATGTTAACACCCCCCTATAACAATCCTAGACCGCTTAGATCCTCTAACAAACTACTAATTCAGACTAGCAAAATAAATAACGCAGCTGGTGACTCTCTCTTTGCAAACTCTGTAGGTAGATCCTGGAACTCTCTTTCAGCTGATATTACCTTACTTTCCACCCTAGGTCAATTTAAAACTAGACTCAAACAACATTTGGCACTTAACTGGCTATATCAATGCATCAAGCTTGGCTAACTCCTCTAGAATGTGTAAAATCTATTAACTAATTTACTGTGTAATTTAATCCTGATTTACACTTAGGATTAACTGTAACCTGTGGAACTTGTTTAATTTGTTTACTTATGTAATCACTGTAAATAGTCTGTAATATGTAATGCTGGTATTATGTAATGCTGTATCTGCTTACCCTTGGAGCTTTTCTCCCCGGGCCTCCGCTGAAAATGGACATGCATCCAGTCGGACTATCCTGGTCAACAAATGTAAAATAAAATAAATAAAAATAAATTACATTGTGCTATATCAATGGGATTAAGGTTTCTTTTTATAGAAGTCTTACTATATATAACTTTTTTATTCACTCCTCTATACAGTGGTATCATAAAATTGAACATGTTAGCATTGTCTAGACTTATATGTGCAGAAATTGTATATAAGATTTTTATAGACTCCGTGAACATTGAACTAGGTCTTGCTAACTGTAAAATAAACATTACTCTAACTTTTCCTGCCCGCCTGGAGTCTAAAAGTCCCTACTCAGATATAAGTACTATCCACACATTTCCTTCCATTCAGTAGTAAGTAAAGTGGAGCCAACTACATATTTTGTATTTATTCTTATTATTAATCATGTAATTTAACAAAATATATCAACAAATCACTTTCTAGAACATAGATAAATTATTATTTATCTTCTCAACATTTGCTAGTAAAGTATACATGTACAAGAAAAAGACTTTTATATCACAGTATAAGAGCATAAGTGTATGTGTTTTCTGTTAATCACAGGTCTCATTCAGCTTGCTAGAGTTGAAGTCTTTATTTTAAGACTTATTTGTACATCATGTGTTCTTTTTTTCATACTATTACCTTTCTTCTTTCTTTACAATCCACTTTTTTCCATTTTTTGTTGTTGATTGTGAGAGAAAATATCTAATTTCACAACTATTTCATAACACTTTTGAAAACCAAGTTATAATATTTTAAATATTTTAAATAAAAATAGTATCAGATGTACAAATAAACATATGCTTTAACCAACAACATTAGACTAATGCTACTTACAAAGCACATAATACTTAGATTGTATCAGAACATTAATGTATTAAGAAACAACAATCTAAGATATTAGCGGCAACATGTCAATAGATTGTTTTTTTTAATACATCAATTGCAAATTTCCACAAGCCATATCAATTCAACAGTGGTTTAAAGGCCGCGTGACTTTATATTTAATAGAGTATTCATTAGATGTATTACTGTATCCTCCTTGGTTATAGCACCATTCTTGACTTGTATCTAAAGAATCGTGACACTCAGTCAACTTACATAACTCCCATTTTGAGTAGAGGAAGACCATGTCACATATCATATTTGCTAATGCATTAAATGACTGCAAAAAAGGATATGGCAGTATGATAATCCTATTTAAATTGTAACAACCAATGTTGTCAAATGCAGCATCCTACATTAGTACTTCTGAGAAATTCATTTTTCCTTCAAAAATATCTCTGTTAAAGTTTCTAGTGAATTGCCAATGGTTATATTTGTTAATAAATGATCAGCGTGGCTGGTATACACTGTTATATACTTATTCTCTGTGTTACTTCTGTCCACTAAAGCTTTTGTCTCAGGTATAAATAGTTAATTAAATAATAGAAGGAGTTGCTTTGGAGAATAATGTTATGTACCAATTATCACTTTATTAATAACCGGATATTTTGACTTGGCTTCAGTTTAGTTTGACAAACTAACTACTTATCTATGTAGTTTTATGAAGCCATTTTGTTGTTGTGTATAAATTGTTATCAAGAGGATAGAGCTTCATAAGTGAGAATCTGTACAACAGAACCTTATAAGTGAGTATCCCCATTCACTGCACTTTAGGATCAGTATGTTGACATAAACATAAACCATGTTTCTGAAGTGGGAACAAAACCAGCATCCTTCTAATGATTTTGGCATCCAAGACAAGTATGTAAATTGCTAAGCTATTTGTTGCCAATAAACAAGAAAAATACTGTGAGTGTGTCACCCGATTTATGGATTATATTATGGAAAAGGACATGTAAGTCAGTCGATAATAAGGAAGCTCTGTTTCACCTCAAGTACAGTGGAATATATGACTGTGTCCTGCTGTTAAACTTGTATATGTAAAATATTCCAGTTATGACATTTATAAGCAAACAAAATGCTCATGGTAGCCATTTAGCACAGAAAACAATTAAGACATATTTTAGAATTCAGCAATTCCATAAATTTATTTCTGATATTCTTATGAGCAAATATGATACTGAGATAATATAAAAAAAATGCAGTTGTTCCCTGGGAACCATATATTTCTAAACTGAATAATGTCAAAGATTTTATTCATACTGTATTTCTGTAAACCAGCTGTAGTGTAAGCAGATTTATTTATGAAACATTTTTGGACATGGTCTATATGCAGTCGCTTGTTGATTAATACAGTTTCTTTAAAATTAACATCTTGTGTGACTTTCTATTAATTAAGAATGTAAGATATTAGCAGGCAGCAATTAAACAAGATCTGTTTCTGTTTACCAATGGGTTCACCACATAAAAACGGTACAGTTAATGTTTGCATTAGGAAGATCTTAAGCTTGCTAATGCTTTCTTGAATGTTTACATGCTTTATCGTCATGTTAAAATAGCCCTTGTGCTCATACTAGTACATAGGGCGTAAGGATGTTGCTATGGTAACCAGAATCATTTCCTGTTTTAAGACTAGATTATCACTTCCATCTGCGTGTATTCAGCGACCGAGGATTTACTTGTTTAATTGAGGCTTTTACCTTGCGACTGTGGTGAGAATAAATATATTGTCAAACTTCTTAAGGTAAGGGCTATATTTACTTAGCTCATGCAACTTTTCCCTCTTGTAGCATACAATTTAATCATAAATCCGCTTACAGCGTATCAGCATTCTAAAGCCTTAAAAAACACTAAATTATTGCATCACAGTGTTCGTGATTAACTGAACAACTTGGAAAGCATTTTAGTCACAAACCCAAACCCGATCTGTGATAATCACTTTAAAAACATCATCGGAGTTAAATGAACTAGAATATCCAATTGTGTGATAGCAGCCATTCCATGCAGTTTCACTCCTAAGTATATTTTTTATTCATAGCTGCATGTATATATTTGTAAATCTTATAAAGTTACTATCAAACCTTCAAGGAGGCTATTGCATTGAATACACGTTTTTTTGAATATATATATATATATATATATATATATATATATTTCCAATTTTACTGAATGGTAATAAATGAAAAAATGCAAATGACACATTGTTTTAACTTTACCTTACTCATACACTAACCAGAATTTTTCTATAAGTTCAAATGACATCACTACAAATAAACTTTTGACACTGATGATTTTATCAAGTGCTAATAGATCAAGATTTATAATATTTATAAGAAAAGGATGATATGAGGAAACTGTTGCTTATATATTATCAGATGCATATTCCTAGTAGACTGAATCTGAGAGAATATTTAAATAATTTGTAACATTTATATAAAGTTGTGAAGATATATATTAGTTAACTAAAATGACCTTTTATATGATGTTAATGGATCTTGAGTCTGGGGTTCTGCTTTACTTTATGAAATTTAATCTGCAAAGCTTTGTTGATTGAAGAGCGTTATTGATTATTTGGTGTTTAGCTGGAAAGCAAATCAATAAGTTGTCATTTTTCTTTTAATTTCATCTTCTTTTCACTGGTTGTCCAATGATTTATTTCTGCTTGTCTCTTTAATGTGCTGTTATTCCATTCCATTTCTTATGTTTTAAGTATGTTATAGCATTGTCCATGTCTTCAAAGATTTTTGTTTCATCTGTGAGGAATATTTTCAGTCTAGCTGGGAAGAGCAGGTGTACTTTGACCTGATGTTTTTTGAGGTCTTTTATAAAAGGTAAAAATGTTTTTCTTCTAGACATTACTGCAGATGAAAAGTTATTATCAAACCTTATTATTTGAGCCTGGATTTTAAAAGGGGACTTAGCCCACCCTGACTTTAGAATCAGGTCTTTATCTTCTGTTGAGAAAAATCTTACAATTGTGGATCTTGGATTTAGCTTCTTTCAGAGAAATGTTATTTTTTATAAAGCTCTATGGGCTCATTCAATACCAAAAGACATCCCTTCTGGGAGATCAAGGGTTTTAGGAATCCAAGTTGTTAGGAAGTTTGTCATGTTGTCATTTTTATGCCTTCAGGTAATTCAAAAAATCTAATATTGTTCCTGCGGGATTTATTTTCTAAGTCATCAATCTTTTCCAGCAACAAGGTGTTTTGTTTTTGTAAAAATTCCAGGTTATGTTCATCTTCTGTCAGTTTTCCTTCAAAATAATTCAAGGCATCCTCTATCCCTATCTGTTTTTTTTTTGTTGATTTAATATTTCTTGTAGTTGTTCCATTTGTCAAGTGTTTTCTTTGAAGTTCTCGATTTTGTTGTCCATTTTATCCATTTTAAGAGAGAGCTCCTGTAGACTGGTAAGAACAAACTGTATATCCTTTCTTAATGAAGAGTCCTGAGTCATTCCTTTTGTGTGGCTCATTTTGGATTTTGAAGACAGAGAACTTCCAGGAGACACTTTGACAGAAAATTGAAAAAAATAACGTATTCTTTTTTTGGATATTACTTTACTAGATATGACTACTTGATATTATTTGTTAAAAAAAGTAAAAGGAATAATTAAAAAAAATAAATTTCCTGTCAGGGATAAAGAAACTGTAACAGAGCTGATGAAAGCTTCTGTTACTCAGTCAACATCTTGGCCACGCCCCCCTGAACTGTCTTTATTCATCTATAGGCTACCACGTGATTTAGAGGGTAGATGCTCCTAGTTTATAAATGCTACAAAAATGTAATTAGATATTTCTTGTGAGGGATGATTTTTTACTGGACTTCTGCATGAGGACCAACCAGGCACTGATTACTTTATCAGCCTGTAACTTGAGCTTAAAAAAGAAGACTCTCGATTATATGGCTGGGAGGTTCTGCAACTTATTACCTTTATGTATTAGGAAGGCAGAGAGTTTAGTCAGCTTTTAGAACCAATTAGATGTGGTAATGTGGTGTTCCCCCTGATTTACATGCCGGCAGACCCTGTATACCGAGCATTAAACAATAGCATTATGTAACTTGAGGACCGGCTGTTTCTATCCCATCATGAGTTTTCCATCTTTCCTGTTTGATAAGTTGGGTGTGCGATGGATGAGAAAGAAAATTTTTGGAGTGAGTTGGATGAAGTGATGACTATACCTAAGGGTGAGAGACTGGTGATTGGAGCAGATTTCAATGGGCATGTTGGTGAAGGGAACAGAGGGAATGAGGAAGTGATGGGTAGGTATGGTGTTAAGGAAAGGAATGCAGAAGGCCAGATGGTAGTGGATTTTGTGAAAAGGATGGACATGGCTGTGGTGAATATGTATTTTAACAAGAGGGAGGAGCATAGGGTGACATACAAGAGTAGAGGAAGATGCACACAGGTGGATTATATCTTATGTAGAAGGGCCAATCTGAAGGAGATTGGAGACTGTAAAGTGGTGGCAGGGGAAAGTGTAGTTAGGCAGCATAGGATGGTGGTATGTAGGATGACATTGGTGATAAAGAAGAGGATGAGGAGTGTGAGGGCAGCACCAAGGATCAAATGGTGGAAACTGAAAAAGGGTAATTGTGAGGTGATGTTCAGGGAAGAGTTAAGACAGGCACTGGGTGGCAGTGAAGAGTTACCGAATAGCTGGGTAACTACAGCAGAGCTAGTAAGATAGATGGCTAGAAAGGTGCTTTGTGTGACATCTGGAAAGAGGAAGGAGGACAAGGAGACCTGGTGGTGGAATGAAGAAGTACAGGAGAGTATACAGAGAAAGAGGTTGGTGAAGAAGAAGTGGGATTGTCAAAGAGATGAAGAAAGTAGACAAGAGTAAAAGGAGATGAGTTGCATGGCAAAGAGAGGTGGCGAAGGCTAAGGATAAGGCGTATGAAGAGTTGTATAAAAGGTTGGACACTAAGGAGGGAGAAAAGGACCTTGGCTAGACAGAGGGACCGAGCTAGTAAAGATGTGCAGCAGGTAAGGGTGATAAAGGATAATGAGGGAAACATACTTACAAGAGAGAAGAGTGTGTTGAGCAGATGGAAAGAGTACTTTGAGGGGTTGATGAATGAAGAGAATGAGAGGGAGAGAAGGTTGGATGATATGCGGATAATGAATCATGAAATGCAGTGGATTAGCAAGGAGGAAGTAAGGACAACTATGCAGAGGATGAAGAATGGAAAGGCTGTTGGTCCAGATGACATAACTGTGGAAGCATGGAGGTGTTTAGGTGACATGGCAGTGGAGTTTTTAACTAGATTGAATAAAAAAAATATATGAAACAGGGTGAACGCCCAAACCAAGCAGCAATAACAAAGTATAATGAAATAAAACAGATTAGGGCGAAACACAGCTCACAGATAAAAAGACCAAATGGCATTAATCCAAAGACAAAGTATAAGAAGTCCAATCCCATAAACGATAGACAAATCCAAAAAAGTAAAAAACGTAGTTTATTCCAAGCAGGTACCAGAGTTAGCGCTTTCACCTTTCGGTTTCTTCAGACTCAATAAAAGGTACAAAGTTGCTAAATCTTAAATACCATTAAAGGCGGGAAACATTAATTAATCAAAACTCATTAACAAGCAATATACCATTTAAAGGAATACGTGGAGGTGACATTAGGACACACACCGAGAATAGAGTGAACATTTGGATTATGAAGCTCAGGTCAGATGTGTGTCCTGGCCTAAATGCTAAGTTATCTTTGAAACCTTTTTTGAGGATGAGGAGATTGAGAGTTACATAGCTTTGTTCTATAGGATTTTAGGTTCCTGCACCATATATTCTGTGCTAAGTATATGTGTTATCCCATAGCTTATTAATTACTTTATTATTTTTTATTTTATTGTTATATTTATTTTTTCATCATATTTTTATTATATATTTCATGTGAATGCACTGTGATGTTTTTCACATTTTTATATGTGTATTTATATACTATATATATGTGTATATATGCTTGTTGCTTATTTGCAATATGTATATGTTTATGATGTATTAGCTATAGGGTATTGTTTCTTTTTTCCATGTATTCCTTTAAATGGTATATTGCTTGTTAATGAGTTTTGATTAATTAATGTTTCCCGCCTTTAATGGTATTTAAGATTTAGCAACTTTGTACCTTTTAATGAGTCTGAAGAAACCGAAAGGTGAAAGCGCTAACTCTGGTACCTGCTTGGAATAAACTACGTTTTTTACTTTTTTGGATTTGTCTATCGTTTATGGGATTGGACTTCTTATACTTTGTCTTTGGATTAATGCCATTTGGTCTTTTTATCTGTGAGCTGTGTTTCGCCCTAATCTGTTTTATTTTATTATATTTTTAACTAGATTGTTTAATGAAATCTTGGAAAGTGAGAGGATGCCTGAGGAATGAAGAAAAAGTGTTTTGGAACCGATTTTTAAGAATAAGGGTGATGTGCAGAGCTGTAGTAACTACAGAGGGATTAAACTGATCAGTCACAGCATGAAGTTATGGGAAAGAGTAGTAGAATCTAGGTTAAGAAGGGAGGTGATGATTAGTGATCAGCAGTATGGTTTCATGCCAGGAAAGAGCACTATAGATGCGATGTTTGCTCTGAGAGTGTTGATGAAGAAGTACAGAGAAGGTCAGAAGGAGTTGCCTTGTGTCTTTGTGGATTTAGAGAAAGCATATGACAGGGTGCCTAGAGAGGAGTTGTGGTATTGTATGAGGAAGTCGGGAGTGTCAGAGAAGTATGTAAGAGTGGTACAGGATATGTACGAGGGTAGTGTAACAGCGGTGAGGTCTGCGGTGGGAGTGACGGATGCGTTTAAGGTGGAGGTGGGATTACATCAAGGATCAGCTCTGAGCCTTTCTTATTTGCAATGGTGATGGACAGGTTGACAGACGAGATCAGACAGGAGTCCCCGTGGACTATGATGTTTGCAGATGACATTGTGATCTGTAGTGAGAGTAGGGAACAGGTGGAGGAGACCCTGGAGAGGTGGAGATATGCTCTAGTGAGAAGAGGAATGAAGGTCAGCAGGACTAAGACAGAATATATGTGTGTGAATGAGAGGGAGGACAGAGGAATGGTGAGGATGCAGGGAGCAGAGGTGGTGAAAGTGAATGAGTTTACGTACTTGGGATCAACAGTTCAGAGTAATGGAGCGTGTGGAAGAGAGGTGAAGAAGAGAGTACAGGCAGGATGGAGGGGGTGGAGAAGAGTGTCAGGAGTGATGTGTGACAGACGAGTATCAGTAAGAGTGAAAGGAAAGGTCTACAAGAGGGTAGTGAGACCAGCTATGTTATACGGGTTGGAGACAGTGGCATTGACAAAAAGCCAGGAGTCAGAGCATGACGTGGCAGAGATGAAGATGTTAAGATTTGCACTGGGTGTGACAAGGATGGACAAGATTAGGAATAAGTATATTAGAGGGTCAGCCCAGGTATTAGAGGGTCAGCCCAGGTTGGAAGGTTTGGAGACAAAGCCAGAGAGGCAAGATTACGTTGGTTTGGACATGTGCTGAGGAGCGATGCAGAGTATATTGGGGAAAAAGATGCTAAGGATGAAGCTGCCAGGTAACAGGAAAAGAGGAAGGCCTAAGATAAGGTTTATGGGTGTGGTGAGAAGGGACATGCAGGTGGTTGGTGTGACAGAGCAAGATGCAGAGGACAGGAAGAAATGGAAACAGTTGATCTGCTGTGGCGACCCCTAACGGGAGCAGCCGAAAGAAGAAGAAGTCAATAAAGATGACAAGTGTATAAATCCATTTTTATAACTGAGTATATTCATGTGTTTACTATAATTCGTGTTATTGTCTTTTATTTTTATTTCCAATTATTGTAAAATGTGCATAATCAAGGAGGTACAGTTTGAACTTTTGGTGCTGACAGCTCTGGCATATCTGTCCCTAGTGGTTCTGAAAATACCTGTATGTTTGTCCATTTTTGCATTTCTTTCCAAGAAAAGTTAGTTGATTTAGTAGTCTGCTTGGCTTACTGATCTCCAAATGTACATAAACATTTTAACAGCCAGCCTTTTTTGTTTATTTTATTTATTTTTTATTAGACATTTGTTGGCTGGGTTATTCTGACTGGGCAGCAGCAGCCCTTTTTCAGTGAAGGCCCGAGGAGAAAAGCTCCAAAAAGTACAAGTAACAAAAGTAATCACATGACAGTTATAACTAAAATTACAATAATCGCAACATGCGTGAGATGTATGTTGTAACAACATGCTAGAAAATGGTCATTAAATTGTAAACGTAATATAGTACGAAGGTTCATACAATAGTCAACAGAATGCAGAAAATATAGACAAGTTTGTAAAACAGAAAGTAACAAATA
Organism: Protopterus annectens; assembly: GCF_019279795.1. Lineage (NCBI taxonomy): Eukaryota > Metazoa > Chordata > Ceratodontiformes > Protopteridae > Protopterus > Protopterus annectens. The sequence continues at coordinate 881,376,237 of NC_056750.1, forward strand.
CATAAACAGAAGATAAGCCCAGGGAAGAGCCAATTTCCAAGACTACAGCTGTGGAAGTTGTAAGAGCTACTGATTGTTAATAGACTTTATTAGAAGCAGAAGCAGAGAGGTGGGAGAAAAGGTTGCTGCGATAGTATAGTTTTAGTTATTTAATTCATTTAATTTATGTACGCATTTATTAATTCATATATTTATTTAATATCCACAGGACAAGCTAAAAACAGCCTTATCATCCCTGGAATTAAAAGTCGAGCATCTTAAAGATCAGCAGAAGACAAATGAGAAGGAACTGGACATGCATGTAAGTAAAGGGACTGTGATAATTTCTGAGTGTCCTGAATGCAGGTGGTCAGTAGCAAAGGTAGAAGACTGTGTTGTAGTTTGTAGGTCTGTCTGTGGCTAGTGACTAAGAAAAGGTGAACCAGTTTTGGAACCTGAAGCAGTCAGGATATTTTACTATTGGCCAGATAGACACCAACTTAAGGTTTATTTAATATTGTTTCACCTTATCCATTTATGTCACCAGACAGTTCATAGAATATTTAACAAGTCATTTATTGATTAATTTGGTATTGTTAATCATTTAATAATAGTAAGGCCATAAGAAGTGTGTGTTTGTGTGTGTTTGTGTGTGTTTGTGTGTGTGTGTGTGTGTGTGTGTGTGTGTGTGTGTGTGTGTGTGTGTGTGTGTGTGTGTGTGTGTGTATATAAAATGGTTGTACCAAAATATAAGTTTGAGTCTTTAAGTCCGATAGAGTACTTGACGAGTGATACAAAGGTACAGTACTTGTTACTGTTACTTCCACTCAGTGCTTGATGGGAGACACAAAGGTACAATTACTCGTTACTGTTACTACCACTCAGTGCTTGATGGGAGACACAAAGGTACATTACTTGTTACTGTTACTACCACTCAGTGCTTGATGGGAGACACAAAGGTACATTACTCACTACTGTTACTTCCACTCAGTGCTTGACGGGAGACCCAAAGGTACATTACTCGTTACTGTTACTTCCACTCAGTACATGATGGGTGACACAAAGGTACATTACTCGTTACTGTTGCTACCACTCAGTACTTGATGGGAGACACAAAGGTGCATTACTCGTTACTGTTACTTCCACTCAATGCTTGATGGGTGACACAAAGGTACATTACTCGTTACTGTTACTTTCAATCGTTGCTTAGATGACTAGTGAGGTTTCAGATTTTAGGGAAGGAGGCTTCTTTACAGCATTTGCACTTCCTTCTGACCATCAGGGTTTTGTTGTACGCCTTATTTTCTTCCAACACCCCATATTTTGCTGGAAAGTTGAAGTTGTGGTCTTCCAATCTGCCCAGAGGGGTGTGTGTGTGTGTGTGTGTGTGTGTGTGTGTGTGTGTGTGTGTATGTATAGTATGAATACTGTAATAGACTGACATCTCATCAAGGTTTTATTTTGCAACTACGAGGATTTGTTCATTTCCTTATACCTGTTGGTTGTCAGGATAGGCTGTGCTGTCCCCATAATACTGAGTAAGATGAAGTGGATATCAGAAAATTAATGAATGAGCACAGCATGTTTCCCATACTGTTAGTGGCTGCTGAAGCCAGAGTCTGCAGAGAGTGTAGTTGTATGAGTTCTTCAAGGATGATGTAATCTGTGCAGGAATTCATAAGTTGTAGATGTACTTACAATTCACCAGAACCCAAGAGGTTTTCGTAAGCAGTCCTGTACCTGATTAAGGCTGGTGTCCATTCCATGGTGTCTCAAATAGGTCTACTATGCAAATCATCTCAAAACCTACTGAAAACAAATTCACTGATAACAATAACTGAGAAAACTCAACAATTGTCTCTAAGCAAAATACAGCTAATGAGTCCAAAGGTTTAGTTTTTAATAAATTTATTACCAAAGAAGATCATAAAGAAACTGCTGCATCACCCAATACTGGTGGGGGGCTGTGACCAATTTAATTAACATTGCATATTAAGTAGCCGTTTTCCACATATCCACAGTGGAAATTTATGATCACATCTCCAGTCATCCTGACTGTTTTTAAAGGTTGCAAGGGGTGCTTGACAGGTAAGGACAGTCTAGTCCGGAAACTTGGTATACATTGAGTTAGTTACCTGACATGCAGTTTGGTGGTGCTAATGCCATAGGACATGTGTTTGCCATACTACTGGTTCTGTTTAGGTGTAGGGATTCAGAGAGTGTTGGGTCATTGATAACATAGAAGGCTAAGCAGAGATCACCCCTTAAAGTTTCACATCACACTGAGTAGAATGATGGGGCTTTTAATACAACAGAGTAGTGAAAAGTACTCATTTTTCCCCCCATGGGGGCAGTATGGGAAACGCTGCCCTCAACATCCCCTAATTTAAATACACTAACTGCTCAGTCATGCAACCATGGAGAAAAGAGAGACATCTTGAGAGGGTGCAAACAGAAGCTGTAGAAACTCTGAACTCCTTGTCAAATCACACAATAGAAAATACTGTGAAAAATAGCAATTTTAGGGAAATGGGAATTGGAAAAACATTTGTCATCAGTTTACTTGTTAACCACATGTAGGATAATCCCTTTGTTCTATGTGATCCAAGCGTCCAGTGCTCTCTTCTGTTCTTTGTAACCAGAAAATATGGCTGTATTAGACCCATTAGTTCATAGACTGATATGGCAGCACCACCAAATGAGCTTGTAATATCACTATAACCTGTTGACCTAAAAGAAGCTTTTTATGTCAAAACATCTTCATACCATATTACAAGAATTACATGAAGGAGTTAATACTAAATTCATATAAACAACCAGTAGTCCAAGCAACTACCTAAACACTTCATACTATAACTGTGGTAAGAATGGATATGTGATAAGCATATATTTGACTGGATGTGATGATTCCTGAACTTGAAGTACAGGTGGGCTCCTACTAATTATGCCTTGTATGGGATTACAGATATACACTGCTAATGCATGTTGCTAATCTGTAAGGAGTTAAATTATTAAAGACCATGTACACTAAAGAGAAAGCTAATGCACTATATTCTGGCCATCAGTTCAATCATTTAAAAAGATTAGAAGACATGCCATTTGGCTCATTTCATAACTATGACTCCTTTTGGGACAAATCCAGTCACTGGCTTGTTAAACTAGCATTGGGATAAAATTGCAGTACTCCCTGGTGGTCATTAAACTCCATGTAGACTTTGCGTGAAGCTTACACAGAGTTTACATATTTGTATAGGGAGCAGTAGAGCTTAATGCATATTTATGTTGTACACCATACTCAAATGTAAACAGGCAGTGTTTCATAGCTGGCAACAGTGTTGGCAACCAAGAAACCATGTAAAGCGGCACAATTATCAAACTTGTTTACATGAGAGCAGACTAGGTTAGCGGGACTGCGTGGAATGCTACAATGATTACTGGGGTTTATTGTAAAAAAAAAGAATATATAAATAAATATATATATATATATATATATATATATGTTGACCAGAATAGTCCGACTGGATATATGTCCATTTTCAGTGGAGGCCCGGGTGAAAAGCTCCTGTTAACACAGATGGAACATAACAGATATGAGTCAAACATATTTACAAAGCCCTCTAGTAGCTACTCACAATACAGACAGTGTGTAGTAGTGTACAAAACAACAGGTTGCAGCTAGCTGTTATGAGCAACAGATGGGTACAACATTAACCACTACTTATTCAATGCCTTATTTAAATTAATCAGGGTTAGTACAGGGGCAAAGCCAGTGCTTTTTAAAATACTATTTGAGGCCTTTTTTGAAGAGACTTAAAGAAGGTTCGAGGGAAAGGTTAGATGGAAGTGAATTCCAAGTTTTACCAGTGATGCTGGCAAACAGGGAGTGTGCTAATAGCTTTGTGGGTTTGGACCAACAGTTTATTGGATGATCGTAGTTGCCTTGAATTATTGTATGGCTTTATGATATTTTTGAGTGCTGGAGTATTTTTAGGGTGGTACAGAATTTTGTGTGCTACTATAAGCTGAACAGAAGTAAGCTAGGCAGTCCTAGCCACCTGAGAAGGCTGCGGTTTTGATAGCGATGTGTCCTGTATGTGGAGCCGATGGCCAATCTGTCAATATGGCTGTACCAGTGAGAGAGCTCACTAAGTGCAGTTTTACTCACATTGGAGAGTGTGGGGGGGGGGCATATAGAAGGGTAGAGAGAAGGTGTGAGCGGGCGATTGCAGTCCTAGCTAACAGAGTTAGAAAAGGTTTGCTTCTATATAATGAGCAAAGCTTCTTATTGTTTTTTTTATAGTTTTATTGATATGCAGATCAAATTTGAGATTATTGTCCACTATTACTCCTAAATGCTTAGTATGGTCATCTGGAGAGATAGAGGTACCGTTTGTTGGATGTTACGGAGAAGGAAAATGGGGTGGATCTACTGGTGGGGGTAAAGAGGAGCAGTTTAGTTTTGTTGGGGTTTAACAACAAATGGTGATTAGAGAGCCACTTTTCAACTGTGTTAAATGTGTTTTGTGTTAAGGTTTGCAGGTCTAAAGGGGCGGAAGCCATACAGATCAGGGTAGAGTCATCTGCATATTAAATGCAGGTTGCATCAGGGATAGCGGTATGAAGATTGTTGATGAAGATAGAAAAGAGTAGAGGACCTAGAATAGAGCACTGAGGGACACCAAGGGTGAGGACCTAGAACAGAGCCCTGAGGGACACCAAGGGTGCGGACCTAGAATAGAGCCCTGAGGGACACCAAGGGTGATGACCTAGAATAGAGCCCTGAGGGACACCAAGGGTGAGGACCTAGAACAGAGCCCTGAGGGACACCAAGGGTGAGGACCTAGAATAGAGCCCTGAGGGACACCAAGGGTGAGGACCTAGAACAGAGCCCTGAGAGACACCAAGGGTGAGGACCTAGAAAAGAGCCCTGAGGGACACCAAGGGTGAGGACCTAGAACAGAGCCCTGAGGGACACCAAGGGTGAGGACCTAGAACAGAGCCCTGAGGGACACCAAGGGTGAGGACCTAGAATAGAGCCCTGAGGGACACCAAGGGTGAGGACCTAGAATAGAGCCCTGAGGGACACCAAGGGTGAGGACCTAGAACAGAGCCCTGAGGGACACCAAGGGTGAGGACCTAGAACAGAGCCCTGAGGGATACCAAGGGTGAGTGGTTGCAGGGTGGACAGTTTGCCCTGCCATAATACAGCCTGTTTGTCATTCAGATAGGATATGAACCACTGAATAGCATAGCTGTCTAGAGGGATGGATTTTAGGGAATGGAGGAGTAATTTGTGGTTGACCATATCAAAGGACTTCAACAGGTGTATAAATAGGGCTGAAGATAGCCTGTTGTTCCTATTTTGGAATATGGTATTTGTAAAAGAAAGAAGGGTGGAGGTGGTACTGTGATATGACCTAAAGCCATGCTGAGAGTTGGCAAGCAGACTGTTCTGAATGAGACAGTCCATAAGTTGCTTATGAATGCACTTCTCCATTAATGGGGAATGCTATGGCATCGGCAGCTTTTTGTAGGTACTCCGCAGGAAGGAGTTCAGGAGAAAGTGTGGTTAGTTTTAGTTTTTTGGTAAGGGATCGGATAAAAGTGGTAGAGACAGGTTGGAAGTTAAAGGGGAGATGAGAAGTGGGTGTGTTAGTGGTAGAGTTAGAGTGGGTGGACCGTGGGAGTAAGTTGGTTAGCTAAGGACTGAATAGGTTCAGTGAAAAAGTTATAAAGGCAGTGGCAACAGTTTCTGGGGATTTATGGTTGTAGTGTGATGGGGTTGGGGTAGTAGATTGTCCTGGATGAAGAAGTCTGTTAATATCTGTCCAAAACTTTTGGGGATTGTTTTGGTGTTTAAATTAGAGACTCTGGTAGTAGTTTTTTTGTCTAGCAAAATTAGTTTTTTTTGTATCCTTTCTAAGTTTACGATATCTCACTTGGTCGAGGGGGGCTTTAGTTGTTCGCCATTTGTTCAAGGCTGTATTTCTAAGTTTGATTTTTATCTTAGTTTCCTTTGTGAACCATGGAGCAGTGTCAGATTTAGTCTTTGTAATACGTGCAGGAGCATGGGAGTCAAGGATGCTCAGGAATTTATTGTTAAAGTTACAGCTTCATCTAGTGGTAGATTTTTTAGGACTGACCAGTTGACCGATTTAAGTTTGTTTAGGAAGTTAGTAGGATTGAAGTTTTTATTATTTCTGATCGTTTTGTACGTAGTCTTGTGGTGGATTTCTGCCTTATGCTTAATAATATACATTAGTGAATGATCACTTGGGTCATTGGGTAGAGTCCCAGCTGGGTGGCTATTGATAAGTATCTATTCTAAGACACTTTCCCTATTGGTGGGTTTACTAATCCTAATATCTAAATATGTTCATATCATATATATTTATCTATATATATATATATATATATATATATATATATATATATATATGTGTGTGTATATATATATATATATATATATATATATATATATATATAATGTATATATATATATATATATATATATGCACACATATAATCTAGATACATCATATGTTCCAAGCACCAATACAGGACATTGTATATAGTGCATGGTATTGTGGAATCCCATTGCAGGCAGTCTGTACAAGTTGTGCAACTGATCGGTAAGGGTACATAGTGCCATTTATAATAAATAGACATAGGCAGTATGTTTAATGAGTAGGGACACAGAGATGAAGTTTAGGGATGAACACCGGGAAGGAGGACAGATGAAACATTGTAATGTATCACAGATGAGGGCATGTAAAAGGAAGACAGTTGTAGCAGGAACAATAATCACATCTCTACTTGACACAGTACAGACTGCACAGTGACAAAAGTATATTATATGACTGTCACACAAGGTGACATAACAGTGGAGAAGATGTCTGTGTAATACAAGCATCCAGGCATTAGCAATGGAGAGGACATCTATCATGGATGTTATATACAGTTATGGTTGGGTGCATACTGTGAAGGTGTGTGATTTGCCTGAATATGCCTGTATTGTCAGCAGAGGTTTGTAGCAAGTATGACACAGTTACAGGCTCATGGCCAGCAGTAAAACCAGCATGTACAGTCATGGACAATATCAGAATAACAACACCAGTAATACCCATGTCTCTGATACAACATATGTGATCATGAGCATAGATGGTTCTGCACCAGCACTCTTGTACAATTATTATGATGTCAGCAATCTGAGTATAATCAAGCACATTGTCCTGACACTAACATGTGCTGGAGGTGTGAGGAGAGACACTTGATATTATGATCATCACAAGCTAGCTGACTGGTGTTCACAGCAGATATATGTATGGCACAGTCTGGATTGTCACAAATGTAAACCATGCCATCAATGTCATTAAACAGCTATGTATTA